>NW_025793947.1:0-6915 GCF_021613505.1 Equus quagga | reverse complement strand
ACTTGAATAGACATTTCTCCAAAGATGATATAGAAATGACTAATAAGCACGTGAAAAGATGATCAATATCACCAGCCATTAGGAAAGTACAAATCAAAACTGTAATGAGATACCACCTCACACCCAATAGGATGGCTGCTATAAAAAAAAAAAACAAGAACAAAAACAGAAAATAACAAGTGTTGGAAATGATGTGGAGAAATTGGAAACCTTGTGTGCCTGTAGGTGGGATTGTAAAATGGTGCAGCCACTATGGAAAATTGTTTAGTGATTCCTCAAAGAGTTAAAATTAAAACTACCACATGATCCAGCAATTCCACCTCTGGGTATGTACCAGAAGAATTGATGGCAGAGTCGCTAAGAGATTTTGGACACCCATGTTCATTGCAGCATTATTCACAGTAGCTAAACTGTGGAAGCAACCCAAGTGTCCATCAACAGACAAATGGATAAGCAAAATGTGGGCTATGCATACAGTGGAATACTATACAGCCTTAAGAAGGAAGGAAATTCTGACACGTGCCACAACATGGATGAACCTTAAGAACATCATGCTAAGTGAAATAAGCCAGTCACAAAAAGTGATGATCTGAGAGAATGGAGGGGTCTGGAAGGTCTTGACTCTGCGACGTGATGTGTTTGTCAGGAGGTGAGTCTGGGAGGTGATGCAGAGGTAATGGGGTCTGAATCATCTCCCATGATGCAATGGGCAGCACTCCACAGTCAGCACTGCTCCCAGACCAGCTGAGTTGCTCAAATGAGGGTCCAACCCTCCTCTCCACAGGCTGTGGTTGTCTTTGGTCAGGCTGTTTCCTGCCTACCTCCAGGGTACAGCTCTCTGGAGCTTCCTCCTCTGTCATCCATCTGAGGCAGCCAGGGGTCCCATCCCTTACTCTGAGGGCTTGGCTGCTCTGAGTCATCAACCAGGATGCAGGGCAGCCAAGAGCTTTTCCTTCCTCTTCCTCTAGGACACACTTCATGTCACAGTTGGCATGTTTAGGAAATCAATGGACACAGCCCCTGAGGAGTCTGAGGGTTCCTCAGCTCTCCAGAATCTGCCAGCATGCTTCACTTTCCCTTCTCTCTTTCCTTCCCTCCTTTACTCCACTCTGCCTCCTTGTCCTTCAAAAAACACTCATGCCCCTCCCATGGACCAGGCACTGTGCTAAGCACTGGGCACCGAAAGACAAGTCAGCAAGTCCCTCCTACTCTCCAGAAGAACATGCCATTCTTCTCTGCACCAAGTTTCAGCCTCTACTTGGTTGAGTACTATGATTTTATCATGTTTTCTGATCTCAGGCTGTTCCAGATCTCCAGGCTCCCTAGGCCAATTCAGAGACCTCTGGGCTGGTCCCTGGACCCCTGTTTCTTTTGACACTTTTCCAAGCTCTTGGCGCTGACCAAGCATCCTGAGGGCTGAAGACACATGGGCAGCTGCAGGACCCCCCTCTCTTCCTCCAGCGAGGACCTCACATGGCCTTGGCAAGGACCTTGATGACCCCCTTCCTGGAATGCTTGCAGGAACAGTGGCCTCACCTCTAGCACTAAGGCTCCCACATGCGCCTCCCTTTCCGGCCTGGATACCTGTGCTCAGACAGCTTGGGTGTCTGAATGAATGGACAAAACTTGAGATTGAATGAATGGACAAGTCACTATATGGAAATAGAAGCTCAGAGAGGTAACATGTCTCCTCTCCATGAGTTCTAGTAGATAATATGCAGAGATGAAAACAGTTGCCTTGATTTGGAAGAATCAGGGGGCATTAGTACAATTTCCTTTTCTACGTTTTCTAAGTGTAAGCACATTTTTTCTAGTAGAAAAAAGAAATTATAAGAAGAATAGAGAGCTGACAGGGCCCACTGGTGTGGTAGGTGGGAGGTTAGAGGTTCCCTCACTCTCTCAAGGACTGCAGGGCAGGTGGCTTCTCTAGAAGGTGGGCTCCTGGTGATCATGAGGGGTCAGTCCCCATGCGGAGGCCTTTGGAGGAAGCCCAGGTAGAAGGATGAGTGTGAGAGTGAAAGGCGGGCCCAGGGCTGGTCCAGGAGGCATCTGCTAGATTCTGATCTTCCCTCAGCAACTGCTTCCCCATCTGAGAAGCTCGCTGTGTGGCAAAGGTGCTCTGCAGGGGCTGTAGGTGAAACCTGGGAGGAAAGTGCTGAACTGCGGAGCAGGCAGCCCAGCCCCAACCTGCTGAGACTGCATTCCCAGGACCCAACAGCCCAGCCCTGCTCAGTGTGTTTCATGTTTCAGGCAACTTGGGCCAAATTCCCAGAGAAACTCATTAAGCGGGTCTTGAGCTCTCACCCAGAGGTGCAGGGTCCCGTCCCTCTCTGGGCAGAGAGAATGAGCCCTGTCACTCTCAGGGCCAAATAGTGGGAATACTGAGCTTGATGGATGCTTTGTGCTCTTGGAATTTTGCCTCTTTTGTCCTGAGCCCTGCCTGCCCTTGGCTTTTCCAGCTCTGCCCCAGGGGCCACCCTGCTCCCCACGGAGATCAAAGGCTCTCTGGCCTCTGGGACTCACCCATGCTGCTCCCTGTCCTGGCACATACCTCCTCCCTCTTCTCGGCCCAGGCACTCCTCACATGGCCCTGTGGGCATCGGTCCTGTCTTCTTCTTCCAGAACTCACTGCCTATGCCTCTTTCCTTCTGCCCTGGACTCCCGTGGCTGTCCACATTCCACCTCCTACCCCTCCCCGAGTGCCCTGGACTCTCCTGATGGATTTCCTTATTTATATTTGTCGCCCTGCAGTGTGGGGAGCAGTGCCTGATGCTCCTCCAGGAGATGGCCTGGGGCCTGGCACATGCTCTCTCCCCTTCCTCCCAGTTAACCACTACTCACTCCCTCAAGGGGCCCTTCCTCCCGCAAGCTCCCTGACCCCCAGGCCAAGCCTGACTGTGCTGGTGGATGCTCTTGGGGCTCCCTTCCAGCAGCAACCTTGTTACACATTTATGACGCAGGTGTGTGAATGGTGCCCATCTCCTGCCCCCATGAGAAGCTTCAGAAAGGCAGGAAGCACGTCCGCCCTGCTCCCACTGCCCGGAACTCACTGACCTGGTGCTGACCGGGCACTGAGGGCAGGGCCTCTATTACTGCTGCATCTTCAGAGCACCTAAGACGTGCTCAGAAATGGGCCCTGTCCCCACCCCAGCCTGATTGCAGAATGACTGGCCTGTGTGCCTCCTCTCAACATCTGGCCCATAGAGACAAGGAAAGTGCCCAGTGCAGGCCTATCCCAGGGGTCTATTGACTCTGAATGTGCTGTCCCTTTGGGAGGGAACTCGCCTAGGGAGCAGGGACTCTGTCCTCCCTACTCGTAGACCCTCCTCCTTCTGTTCCTGTCCCTGAGACACCTGCCAGCGCCAGCCCCTGCTGCGTGCTCAGAATCTGGAGCTTGGTGATGACTCTCTCAGGCGGTGGGACAGTGCCAGTCTCCCTGTAACTAGGAAACACGAGCCTGGAAGAGGTTGGGAACAAGCAAAAGAAATCACATGTGGTGGCTCATTGTCACTGGAGGCTGCAGGGCACAGGTGGCCCCTCGGCTCATCACAGCACAGCTCTCTGGTGAGCAACCACTCACTATCCCGGTTTTCAAGTGTGTGGATTGTATGTAGTAGGCATGGAGGCAGTGGGGACTGTCCACCTTCTGGAGTCAAGATGTCCATGTGGTCTGGGCACTTTCAATCCCCGTCTGAGTCTGCAGGGTGGAGTGACAGCTGTCAGGAAGGCTCCATGGGATTAATGAGGTCACGTGGGCAAAGTGCCTATGGTGGGGCCGGGCACTTAGTAGGTCCTCAGCAGTGCTGTCTCCCCTCTGCCCTCCTGGGGTCAAGGCTGCTGGGACTCCATTAGTGCATCGGCCCAGCAGGTACCCTTGTTGCTTCTGCCAGGAGTGGGAATCCAGGGCTGCGGGTGACTGTTAAACAGACACAATCCCTTGGGGTCAGTGCTGGCCCAGGATAGCTCTCTGAACTCGGCCTTCATCCAGCTTTCCCATCCGCAAGTGGGGATGATGACCTCTGACCTTGCATTCCCAGTGAGGAAAGGAAAGGTCCAGAGCCCTGTGAGCTGGGCAGAGATGCCTCAGGGAGCCAGGACCCAGTGCCACATTTCAGATGACCACGAAGCCTGGATTTGGGTGGCTGCCGATGGTCTGCATGGAACGTGGCATTTGATGGGCAATTGTCCATTTTCACCATGGTTCTTTTTTTTTATTTCTGTATTCTTTGAATTTTTTTCCAGTTTTATAGAGAAATAATTGACATACGTCACGGTGTGAGTTTCAGGTGTCTGGCATGATGGTTTCTTTCCTGTATCTCATAAAGCGGTGTTCACTACAGTTACTGTGCTATACATTAGGTCCCCAGTACTTATTCATCTTGTAACTGGAAGTTGGTACCTTTTGAGCACCTTCCTCCAAGTTCCCCTCCCCCCAGCCCCTATCTTTGGTAACCACAAGTCTGATCTCTCTTTCTATGTGTTTGTTGTTGTTTTCTGGTTTTCTTAGATTCATATATAAGTGAGATCATACAGTATCAGTGTTTCTCTGTCTGACTTCACTTAGCATAATGCCTTCAAGGTCCATCCATGTTGTCACAAGGTAGGATTTCCTCGTTTTCTATGGCTGAATAATAGTCCATTGTCTGTATATACCACGACTTCCTCCTCCATCCATCCATCCATTAAGTACGCTCTTGATCAGGGGCTTGCAGCTTTGGAGGAACAGCGTCACTCAGGTTCAAGGCTGAGCTCCACCATTCACCTGCTGTGTGGCCTTGGGCAGCTGCTTAACCTTCCTGAGCCTCCATCACTTCATCAGTAAAATGGGGGTCATTCTACAGACCCCAAAAGTAAATCCCACCTGCTATTATTACTGCCAAGTCCTGCCCCATGAATCTTTCCCTGACACGTCCCTGTCCCCCAGTCCCTTCTCCCACCCCCAATCCCTCCCCTGACACACAAAAGATGGAGGTGACCTCTTCCACCCTTGGGCTGGCACAACAATCGTCACTTTCTAGTTCCTCCTTTGTATAAACCCACCCCAGGCCATGTTGTTATTTTGACAGAAGCCCCAGGTCCTCCCAGACTGACCCCACGTTCACACCCACCATGCTGCTAGGAGGACCGAGGACCCTGCAGTGAGTCATTATGGGCTGAGGGTGTTTTCTCATGTCCTGCTGGAGACCAAAGTGTGGTCCTGTCTTCTTATGGACATTAACCCCCTGCATTATCAGCTTGTGGCCCAGAGCACCCTGGGGCAGCTCTGTGACGTGCAGACAGACCGTCTCTACTGACCGTACTCTACGTTCAAACAGAGTCATTGTGCTTCTTCCTCGGGCAGTCAAGCACCAATAAGGCCGGGTCCATCCGGGCAGAGGATGGGTACTTACTGAGCACCGTGCATGGGCTGGGGTCTTGGTTGGGCACTGAGGACGTGATATGGCAGGAAGGAGACAGGCAGATGGGGATGGGGTGGGGCTGCCCTGCAGAGGGTAGAGTGTGTTCAGGAAGAGGACCATCAAGCAAAGATGGCAGGTGAGATGAGGGTCACAGAGAAAGGGCCCTTCCTAAATCCTTTGTGACTCTTCAGCCTCATCAAAGGAGGGTTGGAGCTGTAGGGGAGGAAGACATTTCCTCTATCTGCTCTGGGTCCTTCTGGCTGAATAACAAATTAAATTCACACGAGACAGAATAACAGGAGAAGATTAAACAAAACTTTATAACATGTATACGTGGGAGACGCTCCAGCAAACTGAGCAACTCACCAAAATGGCTGAAGCCACCACCTTAAATATCATCTTCAGTTAAAGACAAAGGAGGATGTTGGGGGTCAGAGTACTTAGTTACAGGAGGTTACCAGACAAGTACAGTAAGCAACAGTAAGATTATTATGCAGATTTAAGTCCTTGCCTTCCACATTGATTAAGAGTTTCTAGAGATAAGGTCATCTTCCTTTTTCCTTATTTATTTATTTTTTTTTGAGGAAGATTAACCCTGAACTAACATCTGCTGCCAATCCTCCTCTTTGTGTTGAGGAAGGCCGGCCCTGAGCTAACAACTGTCCCCATCTTACCCTACTTTATATGTGGGATACCTACACAGCATGGCTTTCCAAGCAGTGCCATGTCCAAAAGTGGGATCTGAACCCACGAACCCCGGGCTGCCAAAGGGGGTCGTACGTACTTAACTGCTGTGCCACAGGGCTGGCCCCATCTCCCTTATACCTGAGAGGGAGGCACCTTTATAGATGGAGATTTCCTTTACAAACATAAATGTCTTAATGAAGGGTAAGTAAATTCTACTTTTCAGAGTTTCTTTCCTGTCCGGACTTTTTAAAAGTACCCTGCCCAAAATAATCCTCATGCCAAAGAAGCACATCTTGGGGTGGCCAACTCCAGTCCCCCATAGACTGCATAAGCCTCACTGGGCTGCACCTGGGAGCTGCGCCTTCTCCCCAAAGTCACAAGCCCAAGCCTGAGGAATTTAGCAGCAAAGCTTTGAAACATCAATCATAAAACCCAACCAAAAACCGAACAAAAAACTTCAAGGCCAGGCGAAGAGTTTACTAAGAGTTGAGAAGACTTTTATGTGCTTTAATTAGTGAATATTGATAGAGAAATTGCCCAACAGCCCTGGATGGATTTGCTTGAAGGTTATCTCACCTCCTGCCAGTTGCAGCTTGTCCCCACCAGAGTCTCCTCAGGAGGAAGCAGATGGACACCCTGGGTCTCAGGACACCAAGGCCAGCAGACCGGAGGAGGCTCACAGAGGCACAGTGGGATGTTCTCGCTTCAAATATCTGGTCCCTCCACGTAAGCGGTCAGAACGGACAGCTCATGGGCATGGGCTTTTTGAAAGGATTTTTTAAAAAAATTGCCCAGGAGCTTACTTCTCTCCATGGGGACTGGGAAGGAA
>NW_025793946.1:0-38753 GCF_021613505.1 Equus quagga | reverse complement strand
CCAATGTCAGGGTATCACTCTCCCACACTGTCTCCCAGGCCTCATCTGATTGGTCAAGGAAGGACACCTGACACCCTGACCAACTGGGTTTCCCCTCTAGCCACTTGGCAACTCAGAAGGAGCCATCACCAGGCAGCGTTAGGCGGCCACGTGGCAGTCAGAGACAGCTACTGCCGGCCTTGGCCACCTTCCCTTCGTGACTCCCCTGACCAGCTGGCCTCAGCACAGGGCCAGGGCTGGAGGAAGGTCGATCAGGACACCCTGGCTGGAGCCCGTGCTTCTGCTGGGCTAACCTCATGCTCTCCTCTTCAGTCAGTCTCACTTAAAACATTGTCACTTTATTATTTTTTAAACATCTGGTAAAGTGACTCTGCCTTTATTTCTCTTGCCAAGTTTCCTGATCTACGGCGTTTGATTCTTTCAACAAGTTACAATCAGTCTAATTAAGAACAACAACAAAAACCTTTTATGTCTGAAAAAACCTTTCAAATCATAAACTAATTAGTAAAGATGTGCTCTTAGTGGAATCCTCTCTGACCATCCAAGAGCCTGCATGAATTTCCTTCTGTCTTACTCTTCATGGAGCGCCTGCGAGTTCATCACTGAGCTTTACTGTCAGCATTTTATGGGGCCAGAGGCAGGCGAGTGGTTTCCAATGTTTAAACACATCTTATTGTATCCACTGAGTAAAAAAAGTTTTGCTGGTGCATACCAGACTCAGGCACTTGCAGCACCAATTCTTCATGTTCTGTCATTTTTTAGTTACTTTGGAGATTTCTAAGTCCCTTGTCATCTTCCATACCTAATATTCCTTTGTCCCCTCTTGGCTAAGACCAACCTGCTTCTCTCATCTTTAAGGTGTTGACCAGAGCCTTCAGAACAGAGTTTAAAATGCCGGTGGTGGACAAGGCACTATAATCATGGCTGGACATAGATGTGGAGATGGCGTGGAATTGAATTTGGATGGGCAGAGAGTGTTGAACCCGAAGGAATGGTGAAGGGAACTAATTGGAGCCCGCATAAATGTAGATGTTTCTGTCTGCTTGGAGCCCTGGGTTCCCACAGAGTGAGAGGGCCTGCAGTCCTGCAGGAACTTGACAGACTGACGGGGTGCTCATTCTCACCAAGCGATCCTCCAAGCTTATCCCATGTGTCCATGTGGTGGAATCCTCTGCTGGGTTGGTTTTGTGCAGGCGGTGGGTACCCCCGCCCCCCGGTTCTTGTTCCTCCACTTCACAAAGTAACTGCTTTCCCAGAAATGCAAATAAACCTGGGGGCCAATTGGAGATGTCTGCCTCCAGAGGGCTTATCAAAATCCCTTTGAACATTACACAAGCTTCATGCTGTAGCCCCAATAGCTGAGCGACATGCACTAGAAGCCTGGATGTGGACAGGTGCGTAAAACCATCCTGCCTGGGGCCTTAGAAGAAGGAAGACTGGGTGTGTAACTCTCCCCTCCAAAAAGCAAACTCTAAGAGGCAAACAGTGGCCTTGGAGAAGCCCATTGGGCTCTTGCCCTCCACCCTCTTTTCCTGGTCAGACACTGCCTCTCCAACCCAATTGTGGTCCGGTGTCCCTGTCCACGCCGAGTGTTCCACTAGAGGCATCTGACCCCAGCCAGCCCAATGGAAGCCCTTCCATTGTGTGCGGTGGGTGGGAAGAGGGCATACCAGCCACCGAGGGGTAGAGAAGCCTGGTCTGCAGCCCCAGCAGGCCTCACAGCTCTCCAGACCCCGGGCTTCCGCTTCATTTTGCAAGCTCCCTACAACCTGCCCAACAGATCCTCTCCTTAGCCTGAGCTCATTTGATTTGTGTTTCTGTCACTGACAACCAGAACTGCCTCAGGTAATCCAAGCCCAAGGGCTTTGCTGGAAGCGGCCTGGTTCCAGACAGTGGGCCCAGGGAAACGGAGCAAGGTGCAGGTGGTGGAGACAAGATTCTTACAGGGTCACTTTGGGACACCAATGGGAACTCCAGAGAGACGAATCACATTCACTGTCTCACAGGGAAACAGGTCAGTACACTCGTGAGTCCTTACTGTCATGGTGGTTGAGGTCAAGGATTTCACCTCCCTGGGGTCTGCAACTTTCCTGGCTTCCTAATTGCCCAGAATTGCTTAGGAGAATTCACCCACAATTAAAAGGAAGAACAAACTAAGCCCTGATGCCCACTCTACTGGTGACTTCTATTATTTGTCCCTGTCCCAGGCCTCAGACCCCTGGGGCTCATGCACAGTCATCCACTCTCTGCTGAGATAAACCCTGCTCCACGTGCCATCACATTTTGTGCAGAATCATTACAGAGACCACCAGAGACACTAGCTACAAATGTTTTTATTCTAAGAAGCGTACACGAGGAGTCTGCTTTCAAGGTCTTGGAATGAATATGTAAAGATATCTTAATGAAGATAATGAAGTTGGGAAGAGTGTCCCAGGAAGAGGAAGCCGCATTGATGGGACATGGAAATGAGGCGCGTGCAAAAGCCTACAGTAAGATCGTAGGGAGGAAATGACAAGGGAAGTAAGGGCTCGGCGGGGCTGCCTGGCACAGGGCAGACGTTTCTTCATCGGTAGTTTGATCAGCCGCCTGATGCCGCTGGGGGAGAAGAGAAGGTGGAGAACCTACTCGCTCTACAAAACAAGGTTCAGAGAGCGCGGCTGCATCTCCTTTCCAGCGCGGGAATCCAAGCTAAAAGATGTGCGGGCTTCAGGCTGGTCCTCATGGCAGGGCTGCTTTCCAGCCCTGGTCACAAAGACCCTTCTCTCAGGGGTCGAGGCGCCCCCAGGGTCCTCCGTGCTGCCTCTAACAGATTCCGGCAGGCGTGAGACAGGACCTGACCGCCCGCCAACTGGGCGTCGCGGACCAGCCCTCTCCCCGCCCCGCGGGGTTCCAGGTCCCCGGCTGCTCGCACCTGCGGGCGGCCGCGAGCCGACGGGTGCTTCTAAGCCCTCCCGGACCGGGTCACGGCGCTGGACGGTGTGGCGCCCAGGCCCCGCCCCGCCCCGCCCCGCCGCCCACGCGATCCCGTGGGGGAAGCAGGTCCGGTGCGCGGGCTCTGGGGTCTCCCGGTCCTCAGAGGGAGGAACAGGAGCCCAGGCTCCCGCCGGAGGCTTCGGGATGCCGGATGCCTGAGTGGGAAGCCGGCTGACCCGCCAGGCCGGCGCTCGCCCGCGTCCAGTTGGCCTGGAAAGAGGCCGCGTGGGGGGCGGGGCCCCTCCCGTCCCTTTTGCTTGATGGGGACCCAGACAGGTTCCGAACTGAGGGCCAGACGAGCTGAGTAGAGAAATGGGAGGACTCCCAGGTGGCCGCAGACCTCGTTACTCGGTTCCAAGGTGGGTGTGCTTCCTTGCTGTGACACCTGCGCTCCGTGGTCACTCACCGGAGTGCGCAGGTGGCGCCCTTGCACCTGAGGGGGCTGCTGTGCCCGCCGTGGGGCAGGGGGGCCACCCAGCCGAATGGCCCTGAGCCTGGCCGGCTCCGCCTCCGCCGCGCCCGCGGCCCTGGCGGGGAGGGGCGCTCGGAGAGCCGGTGCGGTCGGTCCGGCACACGGTGGGAAGCCGGTGACTCAGCAGGAAGAACGACGGGACTGAATGGCTAGTGCTGTGCTTGGTTGACGCTATAGTAAAGGATACAGAAGGGCCGAGAGCCACACTCAGGGTCTCCTTGCTAGCATAGAGAGAGGCCGTCAGCTTCTGTAGTGGGAGGGCAGACAAAGCTGGGGGCCAGGCCCGGGACTTGGTCTTCAGAGGCATTCCGGAGGGTAGACTCCTGGCCCGCAGGCCGCCTGTGCCACAGTCAGGGCCCTGGTGGGGAAGAACGGCACCCTGCCCTATGGATGGAGTTGTCTGGGTTGAGACCTCTAAAATCTTCAATCCACTCCTTCTCCTTAACCCTCTGAGCCCACAGAAGTGGGCCAACCCACCCTACTCAAAGCTCAACTCCTTCATTTGACCACCTGACAGAGGCTTCCCTCACTAAGACAAATATGCCCTCCCGGCCGTCTCCCCAGCTGCCCTCCCGGGAGGCCTGGAACCGGGGCTCAGTCCCGGCAGAACACGCAGGGGACGCACTTAGACTGCAAAGGTGGAAAGGGACGGCTCCAAAGGAGCTGAGCCAGCAGGCCTGCCAGGCCTGTGTGAGGGATTGCGCTGGGAGGGTGCTTGATAAAGAGGCGGCCGGAACAGTGAGAGGGGGGAGATGAATGTATTCATTTGGGAGCATTCTCCTGAGATACAGGGTGATTTAGTATCCTGTCCCGGACCCCAGGAGTTTGTGTGAACCTGCCACTAGGATAGCCTCTAGAAGCATGGAAAAAGCAATGGCCTGTGCTAAGTGAGGTCGAAATTCCAGGACTGCTGTGACAGATGGCAGCAGAAGGGTAATAGACTGGGACAGCAGCATCACTAGAAAGTTCAGTGGTGGTGCTCCTGTGTAGGTCAGTGCTGACAGACAGACAGAATTAGACTCACCAATAGAAACGGGCATGGGAGGACCCGGAAGCAATTGAGGTCAGGTGGTGGCATTTAACCATCAGAAGGCAGGTGGACACAATTACTGTAGCAAGTCATAAGGTTGGAGTGGCAACCAAGGCACCTGACCCAGGGACAGTTACAGAGACGGTTTAAAGAAGACCGTGTCCACCCCCTCCAGGCGGCCGCTGTGGGTCCCCAGTGCACCTCCCTCGCTCCAGGGACCTCCACTCACCTGCACAGGCCTCCCAGCCCACTGCTGCCATCCCAGCCTCTCAGAAACGCAGTCACACAGGGACTTCGCCTCCTGCGGGGAAGCTAGAGGTGAAAGCTGGATACCACCGCCAGTACTGACACTCTGTCTCCTCTCGCGGGTCCCCAGGGCACGCTTGAACCTGCATGCGTGGGGCAGATGAGGCCTGAGCTCACTCCCTGGGTGCCGCGCCAGGACTTGCCAGCCAGCCTGGGACACATCCACTCATTGGGTTTCAAGTTGAACTCAGCCCGGAGTTGGTGAGACCCATTTCTTCAAAGTAGGCGAAACATCCTAGCTTGTGGAAGTTGCATGCAAATTAGACTTGACTTGAATAAGCCCAATTGCACAACTTCCAGAAAGAAGTTTGGGCAGAGAATACTTACTTAGAATGAACAGATGTTCTTAGAAAAACGAATAAGAGGAACACTTAAAAGTCAGTGTTTTTAATATCAGGTGATGATTAATCGTAGCCTGATAGCACTTCATACTGACAAAAGAACCGAAGGAGCAGAAATCATTTTGATCCTTAATCACTCAGTATGACTTTTTCTCCTGTTTCTTTCACATCCAGCTTTTTCTCAAAAGTGGTGGGGTTTTCTTTTGGATATCTTAAACTTCTGAGACAAGAAAGTTAAATCCAGAAAAGAGTCTTCTTCCTTAGAAAATACAAATCTAAGCAGTCTTTGTGTTCACACTGCCTCCTCACCTTTCTGAGCA
Source organism: Equus quagga (assembly GCF_021613505.1). Taxonomy (NCBI): domain Eukaryota; kingdom Metazoa; phylum Chordata; class Mammalia; order Perissodactyla; family Equidae; genus Equus; species Equus quagga. The sequence continues at coordinate 33,311 of NW_025793946.1, read as the reverse complement.
CAGTTCCTATTTGCTCTTTTGACTCTGTCCAAACTGGTCGATTTCCACTTCTCCTCTCCTTTTGAATGACAGTCGACCCACATGGAAGGACACTGGGAGAGAAGCGAAGTCACCTCCATGGGTGAGGTTCTTTTAGGGTCTTAATTGCACAGGTTAGTGTTATCAACTTGGTCTCCTAATAACTCAAGCCTTAGCAAGACATGGCTGCTTTTTGTGGCACTTTCATACCATCTTCTTGTTATAGTAAAGACTCCCGCAGTCTCCACCTGCCGTCCCCCACTATAGGGCACTAAGTCTCTGCCTCAACGTGGTGAACAGAGCAGTTCTTTAAGTATGTTGCCTTCCAGAGTAGGTGATATTTTTCACTGTGGAAGAAGCCCTCGACAACAAGAAAACTAACTGGCCCTAGGAAACTAGAATGGCTAACTGATGTGTGGAGACGTAAAAGGCATGGGATTTTAGAAAATAGTCCCATTCTAATGAAAAATAGGTTTGGGGGGGGCTTTGTGTTGCATTAGTTAAACAAAAGGGAGGGGTACCTCAAAGGGATTTCCTTTAAAGATGACTCCAACCTTTAATTGCTGCCTCCTTGGGTCCAAGTCCAGCTGTGTGACCTGGGCAGCTGCGTGGGAAGGGTCCTTCCTTCACGCTCACGTCCATGGCCATGCAGCCGCAGTCTGCCCAGGGCTGCTCTGTGCCATGGTGATGAGTGGCGCTGAACGTACCTGTTGGAATGGAATGATACCAATCAAAGTAGTGTGGAGGCCTGGAATTGGCCACCCCAAGGTACATCTCTTTGGCACGAGGATTATTTGGGGCTAATTACTTTTAATAAACTGCAGACAGGAAAGCAACTGAAAAGTAGAATTTACTTACCCTTTGTAAGAGACATTTACATTGTAAAGGAAATCTCCATCTGTAAAGGTGTCTCCCTCTCTGTACCAGGAAGAAGGGGGGATGACCTTATCTCCAGAAACTCCTATCAATACAGAATGCAAGGACTTAAATCTGCATAATAATCTTATTCCTGTTTATTGTGCTTGTCTGGTAACCTCCTGTAACTGACTGCCCCCACCCCCAACATCCTCCTTTGTCTTTAGCTGAATGAATATGATATTTAAGGTGGTGGCTTCAGCCATTTTGGCGAGTTGCTCAGCTTGCCTGAGCCTCTTCCATGTATACATGTTATAAAGCTTTGTTTAATTTTCTCCTGCTATTCTGTCTCATGTGAATTTAATTCGTTCTCCGGCCAAAAGAACCCAGAGAGGGTAGAGGAAATGTCTTCCTCCTCTACAGTAGCAGTAATCAAATTGCATAGAGAGACATATCGATGTGGAGATTTTCAAGATCAGAGGTATAAACTGTACATATTAACTCCTTGGGAGAAACTTCATGAAGGACTCTGATTTTCTTTGAATTGCAGAGTAAACAGCTAGACTTTGTGAATTACAAGTTAAGTAGCTTATTTATGCCAGAGGAGCAAGGGGCCAACTTATTTGTGCTGGTGTAGCCGTGAACTTGGGCTCTAAGTGTTGAGGCCCGTCCCTTCTCTAGAGCTCACTTTTCGTGATCTATGAAATGCAAGGTTTGGGTGGCCGATCTTCCCCCGGAAGGTGGTGGGCAGGGCTGCCTTTGCCGCTGTTACTCTCACCGTCCACCAGGACCAGAGCCCTAGGGCAGTTAACCACACAGGTAAACTCCCCAGGTGACTCCAGGGCAGGTCCTTTAACCTGTGGGGCCCCAGTCTAGCAGGAGCTGCTTAGGGAGCCGTCACTGTCATTTTGCATTTCCTAAGACCAGTCACACTTGGCCAGAGTTAAAGGGCCTGGCATCTTGGCCCAGAGGTGTGGGTTAGAGAGCGGCCTTTCGTCAGTTGTGGTATTTGGCCTCCCAGCAGTGCCCCTCAGATGCACCTCCCCCCATGGTACACAGCCCCTGTGTGAAAGTCTTTCTTGGCAGAAAGTTCAGAGTTTACTGAACTGTTTACTCTGGGGTGGCCAGAGAGTAGGCAGTTTGGCAGAGTAGATACTATTTTTTAAAAAAAGGCAACCCACTATAGTAAAGGATAATCCTCAAGGATAGCTCTGAGCACAGTTCATCCATCAAAGTAACAGCCTTAAAAGCTTTGGGACTGCTTTCATTAAGTGCTTAAATTGGATAACAAAGACTTGTGCTTAAATCCTCAATCGGAATCAATATAATTCTCTTCCATGACAAGAAAAAGAACACAGTGTCCTTAGGTCAAAATAGAAGGGCAGCCACCCAGAGTGACACTGGAACTATCAAAAGAATCAAGCATGGATGATAGAGGCTGAGGGCAGTCTGCCTGATAAAATGGCATGATCCTTTGCCAAGTTTCTAGACGTGAGTCAGTTTTCAGGCCTGAAACCCTTTGGTTGAAGAAGAGGACAGATCTCCAGGAGGAAGGACCATGTAACATCATGGCAAGTGGACTCAGTAATAATTTCCTTGAAGGAATCTATATACATTTATTCAGTGTATTAGTTATCTGTGCTGAACAACAAATTACCCCAAAACTTAGCAGCTTAATTTATTATTTTTATCATCCCACATGGTTTTTGTGGGTCAAAAATCTGGTTGCAGCTTAGCCGGATGGTTCTGGCTCATGGTCTTATGAGGATGCAGTCCAGATGTGGGCTGGGGCAACAGTCATTTGAAGTTCAACTGGGGCTAGAGTATCTGCTTCCAAGGTAGCTTACCCACCCGCCTGGCAAGTTTCTGAGAAGAGGCCTCAGTTGCTTGCCACATGGACCTTTCCATAGGGCTGCTTGAGTGTCTCCATGACATGAAATCAAGTGATCCAAGAGAGAACAATATGGAAGACAGTGTCTTTTATGACCTAACCTTGGAAGTCACACACTGTAATTTCCTATTGGTTATCACAGATCTGCTTTATTCATTGTGGCAGGGGACTTCACAATGGCTGAATACCAGGAGGCAAGAAGCATTGTGACCATTCTGGAGGCTGGCTACCACACTTGGGTAACTGTGAAAGAGGGAAATTGGAATGTACAAGCTATTTGAGGAGTGTTTGGACCAGGGAAAGGGGGATATAAAAATAATTTGAATATTGTTGGACTTAGGGTCAGAGTTGATACCTTGAGATCCAAAACATCACTGTGGCCCGCTGTTAGAATGGGTGTATATGGGGAGCCAGGTAATAAATAGAATCTTGGCCAAGATCCAGCTCACAATGGGAACACTGTGTCATTACCCAGTTTGCAAACATGTAATTGGAATAGAATATTTGTCAGTCAATGGAATACCCTCAGTGGGTCTTTCATCTGTGGGATAAAAACTATCACGAGAGGAAAGCCACGTGGAGGCCTCTGTAACCATTCCCACCCCTGGTCAAGATAATAAATAAAATACAATACCACATCCTAGGAGGAATGACAGAAAATTGTACCAGTCTTAAGGATGAAAAGGACTCAGGGGTAGTGGTCCTTGTCACATTTCCCTTTAATTCACCAGTCTGCCCCTGCAGAAACCAGATTCATCCTGAGGCTTGGCCGAGACTTCTATAGACTCACACAATAGTCGCCCCAATCAAAGCTGCTGTGCCAGATGTGCGCTCTCTGCTTGAGCCGATAATGAAGGCTCAGGTCTATGGTATATGAACATTGATTGGCACGTGTGTTCCTTTCTATCCCTAGCAGATACCATTTGCATTCACATGGAGCAGATGACATATACATTTAATTTTTTCCCCAGGATTATACCACTCTGCCCTCTGTCACAGTCTGAAAAGATCTGGACCATCTACCATCTGGGCATCCACAGAACATCTCGTTGATTCTCTACTTTGATGGCATCATGCTAATCAAGTAGATTAGTGAGAAATGACTGGTATGTTGGAGGCCTTGAAAGAAAAATGCACTGCAAGGAGTAGGAGATAATCCATATGAAGATCCAAGGACCCGCCACATGAGAACAACTTTGAGAGCCCAAGGGTCGAGGGCATGTGGGTCATATCATCCAAAATAAAAGATGAATGATCACATCTTGCACCTCCTACATGAGGAGGGAAGCACAATGCCTGATAGAACTCTTCAGGTTTCGGAGACAGCATATTTCATACCCGGGAACACTTCTCTGGCCTGTATACCACAGGCTGTGACACAAAAGGCTGCCACTTTGCAGCCCACAGTAGGCAAGTTCTCTGTGGAGCAGTACAGTGTGGGCTGCAGTGACAGCAGCCCTGCCATTTGGGCCACAAGACTTGGCAGTACTTAGGGGAGTGGAGGCATCAGTGGTTGGAAAAGGTGCCATGTGGAATTCATGGCATGCTCCGGTGGGAGATCACAACACTGGCTTCTGGAGGTCTGGATCAAGGCGTGCAGTCTGCAGTGGGGAATTCTAAGCGCTCTGTAAAACTGCTGCAGTGCTGTGGGCCCTCAGAGGACTAGGGGACACGAGGTGACCGCATGCCCCAAACTGCCTGTCATGAGGTAAGTTGCATCAAACCTACCAAGTCATAAAGTAGGTTAGGCTCAGCAGTGGTCCATTGTTCAACAGAAGTGTCCCATTGCGTTATAAGCTGTGGCTGCCACCAGAACACCTTATCCTCTTTGTGTCCAGCATCCAGTTGGTAAGGAAAGGAGCCCCCATCTTGGTGGGGGTAATTGACCCAGGTCGTCTGGAGGAGATAGGGCTGCTTTTAAACCAGAGGGTATGGAGGAATATGTTTGACTCCCACGTGATCCCTTGGGTGCCTCTTGGTATTCCCTTGCCCAGCTGTGAAGGGAAAAAGACAAGTGCTGAAACCCTAGCCGGAGAAGGCGTAGTGAATAGGGGCTCAGAGCCTGCAGATGAAGCTCTGAGTCGGGCCACCTGGTCAGCTACCAAGGACAGCGGAGGTGGCAGCTGATCATTAGGGGAATCCATAATAAATAACGGAGGAAGGAGGAGATGAGAGCCACTGCAGCCCCAAGAGCAGCCGCAGAGGCCAGGCTGTAATTTATCTCACTAGCCTCCTCCTCAGAGATTCCCCCAGGATCGGAGGCCACTGGATTCCTAGAGGACCCCTTGCCGAAGAGTAGAAGTGCACTCAGGTGGCACACAGGGCGGAGTAGGCCAGCAACACACCCTGGTTTCCGCGGGCAAGAAAAGGAGTAGCTGAGACTGCTGGCTGCTGGAAGGAACCAGAGGCATCAACTCATTATGTCCTGCTGGATAGACACTCTGTCTTGGGCAGAAAATCCAAGTGGAGAAGAAAAGCTGCACTGGAACCGAGGAGAAGGCCCTGAGGAAATCAAATATGTGCCACTCACAACACCCACCTCAACCCGAGAAGGGGGTCGGTGAGGCTCCTGCGGGTGCTGAGCAGGGAGAAGCTGGCAGGTGTGAATGTCTCCTCATAAGAAAGGCATTTATGGGGTCGGCCTGGTGGCGCAGCAGTTAGGTTCACATGTTCCGCTTTGGTGTCCCAGGGTTCGCTGATTCGGACCCTGGGTGCAGACCTACACACCGACTGGCAAGCCATGCTGTAGCAGGCATCCCACATATAAAGTAGAGGAAGATGGGCATGGATGTTAGCTCAGGGCCAGTCTTCCTCAGCAAAGAGAGGAGGATTGGCAGCAGATGTTAGCTCAGGGCTAATCTTCCTCAAAAAAGAAAGAAAGGATGAAAGGAAGAAAAGAAAGGAAGGAAGGAAGGAAGGCAGGCAAGGGAAGGGAGGAAAGGGAAGGGGGGAAGGAAGGGAAGGGAGGAAGGAAGGGAAGGACAGGAAGGGAGGGAGGGAAGAAAGAAGGAAGAAAGAAAGAAAGAGAAAGAAAGAAAGGCAGAAAGAAAGGCATTTGGTGGGAGGGAGACTGTCCAGAAAGACAGACAGGCTGAGGGAGGGGAGAGGAGGGGAGGGGAGGGGAGACTGTTTCCCGGAGAGAGCCATGAGCTCTCCTGTGCTGCGTCCTGGGGAACCGCTTCAGTCCCCTGTGGAGACGTCAGTAGAGTATACATCCCTCCCTTATGAAGAGTTTGTAGTCAGGCTTACTTTTGCCGAATAAAGCTCTGTCTGCTCTCAGAGGAGGGACAAGGACAGAGATGCCCCTGAGAGTCCCAGGCATATTCTGCCTCCAGTGAGCTAGCTACTGTTGTTGCACATCATTTCAGTAGCGGGCGTGTGGTTTCCTGTGGGCTGTTCCTTCCTAGAAATGGGATATTTCAGGAAAATCACGGAGGAGAGGACTCAGACTCTTCGCAGGCCCCTCTGCAGCAGGAGCTGCTTCAGAGGCGCTCTGCCTTCAGAACAATTGGTGGATTGTGACAGGGCCCTGGTGCTTCCCTCGCCTGCCCTGCCTGCTCCCCAGGCTGCCCCCGGGCCTGAGCCCCTGAGCAGGTGCCCCTCTCAGTCATGCATATGTGGGAAATGCTCCAGTAGAGAAGATTCAGTTGGATCCTAAGCTAGTGTTTTGGTTGTTGAAATGATCATTTACCAACCTTGCCCTCGCGCACCGGCTTCTCCCGCGCGAAGAGCAGCCTGCTGCAGGACGGGGGCCCAAGCACGGCTCCAGGGGGCAGCCTCGCAGAGTCAGGCTGGGAACCGGAGGAAGGCTGGGCCCCGGGTGTGGACTGCTGCCTGTGCTGCTGGTGGAGGTAGACGCTCATGTTTGTAGACGCTCCACGAGTGCCCAAGTCCTGGCCACAGTCTCGGCTTCCACCCCGGGCCTGACTTGTGCATCTCACTCCTGAGGCCCCGGCGGGGTCTGCAACTGATTTCTTACTGATTCACTACCCTCCCCCAGCCCCCACAGGCTTAGGTTTGGGCTTCTGTGGTGTGAGCACTAGTTCCTCTAATCCACCTTTTTCCACAATCCAAAACTTTGCCTTTTCTGGAGGAGTGGGGATCTCTAATTGATCCTCTTTGGCTTTCTGGTTTTAGATGTTCCTTCACTGCATTTGGGTTTTTAGGTTGCAGCGCAAAGCACTCGTGTTTAGCTGTCCAAGTGCAGTCAGAAGTTCACCGATAGATTCTCTACCGTGTCACCTCCTTTCTTTCCTGGAAGAATCCCTTCGTCATCCTGCTTCTTTGTGAGACACAGCTTAGTTCCACTAGGTAATATTTTACTCGGGACTTTTGTATCTGTGCTCATCCATAGGATTGTCCCATGATTTTCCGTTCTCCCCTTGGCTTTTTCTGAATTTTACTAGCCCCGTAAGAGGAGTTTTATATCTTGTTGACTTTTTTGAAAATTATTTTCTCCCCTCTGAATTGCACGGAAGCCTGGTGGAATGTGGGGAATGCAGCCCCCAGAGTGGGAAGGAGGGAGCTGAACGTGCAGAAAGTGCCCTTGCTATTTTAGAAGGCCTGCAGCCGGACAGGCAAACAAAACCTCAGGCCCCGGCCCCTTACCGTTGGCCTAGGGTAAGAGATTGGTTGTTCAGTCATGTTCCTTAAAATCACCTGGGAGGTGGTGATGATCTTGAGGAAAGGTTGAGAAATTGCTAGGAACAGTTTACAGTCTCTGAACCGCAATGAGGGACAGGGAAAACTCTAATTATTCCCGTTTCGGCCAGCTGGTATCAGTCAGGAACACTGGGCTGACACTAGCAGAGAAAGAGCTGGCGATTTATGACTAGCAACGCAAGGGTGGAAGGAGGGATGGGGGTCTCGCTCCTGCTGTGACAGGTGTTTGAGGCCTGGGTTGTCCTGGCCCCACAAAAGAGGCTGTGCACTGTGAAGCCCACTCAGGATTTCCCCTTACCTTGCGCCAGGTCAGTGGCGATGAGCCGACAAGCCCCTCTCCGCCTCCTGGACCTTGCAGCGCAGAGCCTGCTGAGTGACGAAGACTCAGCCGTGCGTGCCCTGGGAGAGCTCCCTGTGGGCCTCTTCCCAACACTGTCCACTGTGGCCTTTGAAGGGGGACACACAAAAACGGTGACAGCAATGGTGCAGGCCTGGCCCTTCCCCTGCCTCCACCTGGGATCATTAAGGGATCAGTCAATAACTCAAGACCTGTTGGAAGCGGTACTAGATGGGCTGGAATTGGTTCCTACGAACACTGCTTGCCCCAGGTAACTGTAGAGATGGGGTGTGGTGGGGGCATAGTGAGTTGAGAAGGAGGGAGCTGGATTCAAGAATGTGGGGTCCAAGGATGTGCCAGAATCTTCTGGTAGTACAACATCAATCAGTGGGAGGCCTTGAGGTCATTGTTCAAATGCCCTCCAAGAGGAAAGACCTAGTATAGTTCAGTGCTGATCATGCTGCTGAGGTCATCGAGAGTGTGGTTAGGTGCCTGGGTGGTATCCCCTTATCATATAAGAGAAGGGGACTGAGGAGGGTCTGAGGCCGTATGAGGCTGGAAGAGTGCACTTAGAAGGCTTGGCAGACAGCAGTGGGCAGGGCTGCTGGCCGGCACAGAGGCCACTTCCCAGGGTCTGCTGCTGCCAGTCTCATACCAGCCCTGCCATATATCCTTAAAGTCACACTCTCAGCCCTCCTACTCCTTCCCCACAGGAGATCGAAGCTAAAGGTGCTGGATTTTACCCATGACTTTGAGCACTCCAACTGGGAGGAATGCTCTGAGACCTCTCCTGCACCGTTTGTCATCACGCACGTGCTAGAAGAGCCCGAGGCAGACCAGCTCACGCCCAGTTTCAGAGAACAGCCTCGGAGTGACCAAGAACCTGTGGACATATACACAGATCTGTTCTTAGGTGGTTTGTTCGGTTTCTTCCACCTGTCTGGGTTTCCGTCGTACATATTGCAGCGAGTCGAGAAGAGCCACGGCTGTCTGCGCCTCCGCTGTCGGACACTGGTCATTAACCAAGTGCCATTCCGCAGCCTCATAGAGATCCTGGGAATGCTGGAGCTGGAGGCCATCCGAGAGGTGAGGCTTCATCACAGGAGCAGGTTCTGCTTCCAGTCAGACCTCATCCAGTTCTTCACCCAGCTAGGGCAGATGAGCAGCCTGGGCAAACTCATCATGAGCGACATCCCCTGGGATTTCCCAGTTGACTGTTTCTCCCTGCTGAGTCCGCTGGGCCACCTCCAGAAGCTCCACCTCACCTTTGGCTGTCTCTCGGGCCAGCTCCATAAGATGCTCAGGTGAGTGTGTGAAAGTCCCTCTGAAGCTACAAGGCCAAGGTCCCTGAACACTCCTCTAAGCATTGCTCTCTCAGAGCAGAGACAAGCCGGGACTCACCCCTTCCATGAGTTCCTGCAGACTCACTGATGGACTTAGACTCCAAGGCTGGGGTCTTGGGCCAACCAATGGCTATTGGCTCTTATAGAAGAGAAAGACATATGTCCAAGATTGGCATCTCATCCACTCATTCATTCATTCATTCATTCAAGCACTTAGTTCATGCCAAGCAGAGAGCTAAGAATGGATATAAAACCCTGAAAAAAGTCAGACAGGGCCTTGTCTTCCTGGAGCTTACAAGAGCTTACGTAGAGAAGGGTGAACAAGGATGCTAAGTTGGGAGGGCAGTATTGGAGGAAGGTAATTGCCCGCACAGCGTCTAAGCCCAGGTGATTTGGTCAACTCATCCCCTCATCTGTGTCTCACAGACTTCTCTGTCTGTGAATAGGAGCATGGGGAACACCTTCCTAAACCTGCCACCAGTAAAAACCTAGCCCTTACCATGTGTAGGAGCCACATCTAAATTTCATTAATTCCTACAACAACTTAGGGACGTGAGTGATCACTGTGTTTACATGGCTCATTAGGAAGCTGAGGCTGAGAGATGTCAGTGTGCCTGACACCACGCTCTGAAAACAGGAGAGGTCCTGTTGGGGATGGGAAAATGTTTGACTCCAAGCTCCATGTTCTTAACCAGTACAGAAGACTGGCTCCTACCATTTGCATCTAGACTGAGGTAGGGGTGGGGCGAATTTCTCAGGCCAGATTTCTGGACCTTTCCCAAATGTATCTAGCACTCCACCCCAATTTCCAAGAAGTAACTGTGTCTTCCTGTGTCTCCACAGTGGCCTGCAAAAACCATTGGAGACTCTGGTGATTAATGGATGTAGGATTACTGAGAATGACATCACCTACTTGTCCCAGAGCGCTCATGCCACCCGCCTGAAGGAGTTGGTCCTGTGTAGCAATAACCTGTCCCAAACGGTCCCTGGGCCCCTCGAGGTTCTGCTCGGTGAGGTCTCCGGCACGCTGCAGCACCTGAACCTGAGGAGCTGCCGGCTGAAGGAGGCCCAGCTCCGTGCCCTCCTGCCCGCCCTGTGCTGCTGCTCCCGCCTCCGCTCCCTCGTGTTCTACGACAACGTCATCTCCACATCAGGCATCATGAACGTGCTGCAGCACTTAGCGGGGCTGAAGGAGCTGAAGCGTGTGCACTACCCTGTGCCTGCTGAATGCATTGTGTACTTGGATGAATACAGGTGGGGGAACCTCAACAGAGTGGAACTCGCCCGGGTCCACACCAGACTGCAGGAAATGCTGCAAGCTCTGCAGCGGGCCGACATGGAGCTGACGAATTGTACCTCGATGCCCTGACTTATGAAAACGCACAGCTGGCCTGATGGGGAAGAGCAGCAGCAGTGGGTCTCGCAGCTGTGGCAGTGGAGTTCCTGAACGGGTGGTGTGGCTTTAAAGAAAACTATGGAAATGAGAAACGGTGCAGTGAACACCAGCGCTGACGTCTCTTTCCGGGTAGAGCCGGCCTCCGTTATTCACGGAATCAACAGGCACTAGCGCTGTTCTGATGCCGGGATAAAAAGAAAACCTCTCCAGCACTTGTCCTTCTGCTCTGTTTACCCAATTTCTCTTTCATTTTCCTTCCCACTTTGACCAACAAGCAATTGGGTGATTTTCTTCTCGAAACACTTGTTTATAAAGTGGGGTAAGGGAGATGTTAATCAAGGAATAGGTAAGTGTAAGGTGCCCAGCACAGGGCTTTCCTTCACTCGCTTATTCACCAACTACTTGTGGACTTCCTGCTTTGCTCAGAAACGGCTCTCTGGGGAATACAGCGGCAAACAGTCCAGGTTTCTGCCTCCAAAAGAACTTCACTTTGGAAGGGGATGGAGACCACTAGCAAGTCAGCAAACCAATAAGAAAACGGAATGCGGAGGAGTGCCGTGAGAACACCAGAACACCAATGGAATGGGAGGGACTGGAGTTGGGGGCAGGCAGCTGTGAGATAACAGAAAATATATATTGGTCTCTGCCCCAGTTGCTGGCCCAGAGCTTCTAAAACCCTTGTAATTTCCAAGTGATAGGAACACTAGGACTTGTTCTAACTTTTGGTCTTTGATCCATCCCTAACAAGGGGCTCCTAAAACCCTTGTAAATTCCTAAGTGATAAGAACACTGGGAGCATCTTTTGTTCTAATAAGGCAACTGTAGGTGGACTCCTGGATGGCTCCTGGATGGGAGCTGGTCACCAGAAATACCAACCCATGATTAAAATATGCTTTTTGCTCTTTTTTTTTTTTTTTTTTTGGTGAGGAAGATTGACCCTGAGAGAACATCTGCTGCTGATCTTCTCCCCCTTTTTTTTCTCCCCAAAGCCCCAGGACATAGTTGTATATCCTAGTTGTAGGTCCTTGTAGTTCTTCTATGTGGGACGCTGCCACAGCATGGCTTGATGAGTGGTGCGTAGGTCCACGCCCAGGATCTGAACCAGTGAATCCTGGCCAGCCAAAGCAGAGCACATGAACTTAACAACTCGGCCACAGCGCCAGCCCCGCAAGCCATGATTAGAAGCTTGGAATTTTCAGCCCCACCTCTCATCCTCCAGAGAGGGGAGAGAGGCTAGAAACAGAGTTAATAATTGATTATGCCTACGTGAGGAAGCCTCCTTACAATCCCAGTACAGTCATCTCTCAGTATCCACAGGGGACTGGTTCCAGGACCCTCCTCAGACACCAAAATCCACAGATGCTGAAGTCTCTTATATACAATGGTGTATACAACCTACCTGCACACATCTTCCCATATACTTTAAAGATTTTATTTTTCCTTTTTCTCCCCAAAGCCCCCTGGTACACAGTTGCGTATTTTGAGTTGTGGGTCCTCCTAGTTGTGGCATGTGGGACGCCGCCTCAGCATGGTCTGATGAGCAGTGCCATGTCCGCATCTAGGATTCGAACTGGCGAAACCCTGGGCCGCCAAAGCAGAGCGCACAAATTTAACCACTCAGCCATGGGGCCAGCCCCCATTCCCATATACTTTAAATCATCTCTAGATTACTTATAATACCTAATACAATGTAAACGCTATGTAAATACAGTCATGCATCGATTAACAATGGGGATACATCTTGAGAAATGCATCATTAGGTGATTTCATCATTGTGTGAACATCACAGAGTGTACTTACACAAACCTAGATGGTGTAGCCTACTACACACCCAGGCTCTGTGGTACTAATCTTATGGGACCACCATTGTACATGTAGTCTGTCATTGAACGAAACATCTTATGCGGCACATGACTATGCACATATAAATGTCCACTGACAGATGAATGATAAAGAGAATGTACTATTCTTTATCCACTCATCCACCGACAGACATTTAGGTTCTTTCTGTATCTCGAATAATGCTGCAGTGAACAAGGGAGTTCAGGTATGTCTCTGCTATCCTGTCTTCAGTTCTTTAGGATGTGTGCCCAGAAATGGGATTACTGGATCACATGGTAGTTCTATTTTAAATTTTCTGAGAAACCTCCATACTGTTTTCCATAACAGTTGTACTAATGTATAGTCCCATCAGCCACGCACATGGGTTCCCTTATTCTACATCTCCACCAACAGTAGTGAGCTTTTTGTCTTTTTGATAATACCCAAACTAACAGATGAGGTGATACCTCCTTATAGTTTTGATTGGCATTTCCCTGACGATGAGAGATGCTGAGCACCTTTCCATCGACCTGTTAGCCATGTGAATTTCTTCTTTAGAGAGGTATCATGCTCCCTGATTTCAAACTGTACTACAAAGCTATAGTATAAATATGTATAGTATATGTATATTTGAGAGGTCTATTTAGATCTTCCGCCAATTTTTATATCGAGTTATTTATATTTTTAGTACTGAGTTATATGAGTTCCTTATATATTTTGGATATTAATGCCTTATTGGATATATGGTTTGCAAATATTTTTTCCATTTTGTGGACTGCCTTTTTGTTTCGTTGTTTCCTTTGAGATGGAGAAACTTTTTAGTTTCATATAGTTCCGTTTGTCTATTTTTGCTTTTGTTGACTGAAGATGTTTCCCTATGTTTTCATCCAGGAGTTTTACAGTTGCAGGTCTAATGTTTAATTCTTTAACCCATTTTGAGTTCACTTTTGTGTATGAAATGTGGGTACAATTTCATTCTTTTGCATATGGATATCCAGTTTCCCAATACCATTTGTTGAAAAGATCATCCTTTCCCCATTGTGTGTTCTTGGCACGCTTGAGGAAGATCAGTTGGCCATAAACATGTCAGCTTATTTCCTCTATTCTGTTCCACTGGCTTATATATGTCTGTTCTTATGCTGTTTGATTGCTATGTAATATGTTTTCAAGTCAGAAAGTGTGATGTCGCCAGCTTTGTTGTTCTCGCCCAAGATTGCTTTGGCCATTCAGGGTCTGCTGTGGTTCCATATGAATTCTATTTCTATTTTTCTATTTATGTAAAAGATGCCATGGGATTTGATAGGGATTGCATTGAATCTGTACATCACATTGAGTAGCATGGACATTTTTTTTTGCTTTAATTAATTTTTATTTTTTTATTGAAGTATATATAGTTGACATACAATATTATATTAGTTTCAGGTGTACAACATAGTGATTCAACATTTCTATACATTACAAAATTACCACACTGATAAGACTAGTAACCATCTGTCACCATACAAAATTATTACAGTATTGTTGACTGTATTCCCTATGCTGTACATTACATCTCCAGGACTTATTTATTTTATGACTTGACATTTGTACTTCCCCCACCTCTCCTCTCCTCTGGCAACCACTAATTTGTTCTCAATATCTGTGAGTCTGTTTCTGTTTTGTCTTGTTTGTTCCATTGTTGTTTTTTTTTTTTTTAGATTCCACATATAAGTGAAATCATATAGTATTCATCTTATTTGTCTGAGTTATTTCACTTAACGTAATACACTCTAGATCCATCCATGTTGTCACAAATGACAGCATTTCATTCTTCTTTATGACTGATATTCCATTGTATATATATATGCCACATTTTCTTTATCCATTCATCTACTGATGGACACTTAGGTCGCTTACGTATCTTGGCTATTGTAAATAATACTGCAGTGAACACAGGGGTGCATATATATTTTCAAATTAGTATTTTTGTTTGCTTTGGATGAATACCCAGAAGGGGAATTGTTAGATCATATGGCAGGTCTATTTGTAATTTTTTGATGAAGCTCCATATTGTTTTCCTTGGTGGTTGTACCAATTTATATTCCCACCAACAGTGCATGAGGGTTCTCTTTTCTCTTTTCTCCACATCCTTGTCAACACTTGTTATTTATTGTCTTGTTGATAATGGCCATTCTGACAGATGTGAAGTGATATCTCATTGTGGTTTTGATGTGCATTTCCCTGATGATTAGGGATGTTGAGCATCTTTTCATGTGTATGTTGGCCATCTGTATGTCTCATTTGGAAAAATGTCTATCCAGGACCTTTGCCCATTTTTTAATTGGATTGTTTGCTTCTGATATTGAGTTGTATGAGTTCTTTATATATTTTGGATATTAACCCCTTATCGAACGTATCATTTGCAAATATATTCTCCCATTCAGTAGGTTGTGTTTTAATTTTGTTGATGGTTTCCTTTGCTGTGAAAAAGTTTTTTAATTTGATGTAGTCCTATTTGTTTATTTTTGCTTTTGTTGCCCTTGCCTGAGGAGACAGATCCATAAAAATATTGCTAAGACTGATGTCAAAGAGTTTACTACCTATGTTTTCTTCTAGGAGTTTTAGAGTTTCAGGTCTTACATTTAAGTCTTTAATCTATTTTGAGCTTATTTTTGCATATGGTGTAAGAAAGTGGTTTCATTCTTTTGCAGGTGTCTGTCTGGTTCTCCCAACACCTTATTGAAGAGACCGTCTTTTCTCCATTGTATATTCTTGCCTCCTTTGTAGTAGACTAATTGACTATATAGGTGTGGGTTTATTTCTGGGCTCTCTATTCTGTTCCTTTGATCTATGTGTCTGTTTTGTGCCAGTACCATATTGTTTTATACTATACATATAATATAACATATTTATACTATAGCTTTGTAGTATAGTTTGAAATCAGGGAGCATGATACCTTCAGCTTTGTTCTTCTTTTTTTTTTTTTTTTTTGAAGATTTTATTTTTTCCTTTTTCTCCCCAAAGCCCCCCGGTACATAGTTGTGTATTCTTCATTGTGGGTTCTTCTAGTTGTGGCATGTGGGACGCTGCCTCAGCGTGGTCTGATGAGCAGTGCCATGTCCGTGCCCAGGATTTGAACTAACGAAACACTGGGCCTCCTGCGGCGGAGCACGCGAACTTAACCACTCGGCCACGGGGCCAGCCCCAGCTTTGTTCTTCTTTTAGGATTGCCTTGGCTATTCGAGGTCTTTTGTGGTTTCATACATATTTTAGGATTATTTATTCTAGGTCTGTGAAAAATGCCATTGGAATTTTAATAGGGATGCATTAAATCTGTAGATTGCTCTGGGTAGTATGGACATTTTAACAATATTAATTCTTCCAATCCATGAGCATGGTATATCTTTCCATTTATTTGTGTTGTCTTCAATTTCTCTCATCAATGTCTTATAGTTCTTAGTGTACAGGTCTTTTACCTCCTTGGTTAAATTTATTGCTAGGTATTTTATTCCTTTTGATATAATTGTAAATGGAATTGTTTTCTTTTTTCCCCCAAAGATTGGCACCTGAGCTAACAACTGTTGCCAATCTTCTTTTTTTTCTGCTTTATCTCCCCAAACCACCCCTGTACATAGATGTGTATCTTAGTTGCAGGTCCTTCTAGTTATGGCATGTGGGGCGCCGCCTTAACATGGCCTGATGAGTGGTGCAATGTCCATGCCCAGGATCCGACTGGCAAAACCCTAGGCCACGGCTGTGGAGCGCACAAACTTAACCACTCAGCCATGGGGCTGGCCCTGGAATTGTTTTCTTAATTTCTGTTTCTGATAGTTCATTATTAGTGTATAGAAACACAACTGATTTCTGTATATTTATTTCATATCCTGCAACTTTACTGAACTCATTTATTAGCTCTAATAGTTTCTTGATGGAGCCCTTAGAGCTTTTTATATATAGTATCAAGTCATCTTCAAAAAGTGACAGTTTTACTTTTTCCTTTCCAATTTGGATGCTTTTTATTTCTTTTTCTTGTCTGATTGCTGTAGCTAGGACTTCTAATAATATGTTGAATAAGAATGGCGAGAGTGGGCATCCTTGTCTTGTTCCTAATGTTAGAAGAAAAGCTTTCAGCTTTTCACCATTGAGTATGATGTTAGACATGGGTTTGTCATATATGGCCTTTATCATATTGAGGTATGTTTCCACTATACCCACTTTGTTGTGGGGTTTATCATAAATGGATGTTGAATTTTGCTAAATGCTTTTTCTGCATCTGTTGAGATGATCATATGATTTTTATCCTTCACTTTGTTAATGTGGTGTATCACATCAATTGATTTGTGGATATTGAACCATCCTTGCATCCTTGTAATAAATCCCAGTTGGTCATGGTATATGATCCTTTTAATATGCTGTTGAATTTGGTTTGCTTATATTTCATTGAAGATTTTTGCATCTATGTTCATCAAGGATATTGGTCTGTAATTTTCTTTTTTTGTGATGTCTTTGTCTGGTTTTGGTATCAGGGTGATGCTGGCCTTGTAGAATGAGTTTGGGAGTGATCCTCCTTCAATTTTTTGGGATGGTTTGAGAAGGAAGGGTATTAACTCTTCTTTAAATATTTGTTAGAATTCACCTGTGAGGCCATCTGGTCCTGGACTTGTGTTTGTTGGGAGTTCTTTTATTATGATTCAATTTCATTTCTAGTAATTGGTCTGTTCAGATTTTATCTTTCTTCCTGATTCAGTCTTGGAAGATTGTATATTTCTAGGAATTTATCCATTTATTCTAGGTTGTCCAATTTATTACATATAATTGCTCATAGTAATTTCTTATGATCCTTTGTATTTCTGTGGTGTCAGTTGTAACTTCTCTTTCATTTCTTTTTTCTTTTTTAGATTGGCACCTAAGCTAACTTCTGTTGCCAATCTTCTTTTTTTCCTTCTTCTCCCCAAAGCCCCCCAGTACACAGTTGTATATTCTAGTCATAGGTCCTTATGGCTCTGCTCTGTGGGATGCCACCTCAACATGGCCTGATGAGCAGTGCTAGGTCTGCATCCAGGATCCAAACTGGCAAAACCCTGGGCTGCTGAAGCAGAGAGTGCGAACTTAACCACTCAGCCACAGGGCAGGCCGCCTTCACTTCTGATTTTATTTGTTTGAGCCCTCTCTCTTTTTCTTGATGAGTTTGGCTAAAGATTTATCAATTTTGTTTATCTTTTCAAAGAACTAGCTCTTGGTTTCATTGATCTTTTCTATTTTTTTTTTAGTCTCTCATTTATTTCCACTCTGAGTTTTATTATTTCTTTCCTTCTCCTAACTTTGGGCTTTGTTGCTTCTTCTTTTTCTAGTTCCCTTAGGTGTAAAGTTAGATTATTTGAGATTTTTCTTGTTCCTTGAGATAGGCCTGGGTTGCCATAAACTTCCCTCTAGAACTGCATGCTGCATCCTATAGATTTTGGACCATGTGTTTCCCTTTTCATTTGTCTCAAGGTATTTTTTTATTTCCTCTTTGATTTCTTCATTGACCCATTGGTTATTTAGTAGCATGTTGTTTAGCCTCAATGTGTTTTTTCCCCCAGTTTTCTTCTTGTAATTGATTTCTAGTTTCATACTGTTGTGGTTGGAAAAGATGCTTGATATAATTTAAATCTTCTTAAATTTATTGAGACTTGTATCATGGCCTAACCTGTGATCTGTCCTAGAGAATGTTCCATGTGCATTTGAAAAGAATGTGTACTCTGCCATCTTTGGATGAAATGTTCTGTATATATCCATTAAATCCATCTGGTCTAATGGGTCATTTAAGACCAGTGTTTCCTTGTTGATTTTCTGTCTGGATGATCTATCCAATGATGTAAGTGAGGTGTTAAAGTCCCCTACTATTATTTTTTTTCATTCTCCTCCCCAAAGCCCTCTAGTACATAGTTGTATATTCTTAGTTGTATGTCCTTCTGGTTGTGCTGTGTGGGGAGCATGGCCTGATGAGCAGTGCCATGTCCGTGCCCAGGATCCGAACCAGCAAAACCCTGGGCCGCCAAAGTGGAGCACACAAACTCAACCACTCGGCCATGGGGCCAGCCCCCCCTACTATTATTGTTACTGTTAGTTTCTCCTTTTATGTCTGTTAATATTTGCTTTATGTATTGAGGTGCTCCTGTATTGGGTGCATAGATATTTACAAGCGTTATATCTTGTTGGATTGCTCCCTTTATCATTATGTAATGCCTTTCTTTGTCTCATTACAGTTTTTAGGTTTTTTTTTTTTTTTTGAGGAAGACTAGCCCTGAACTAACTACTGCCAGTCCTTCTCTTTTTGCTGAGGAAGCCTGGCCCTGAGCTAACATCTGTGCCCATCTTCCTCTACTTTATATGTGGGACGCCTACCACAGCATGGCATGCCAAGTGGTGCCATGTCCGCACCCAGGATCCGAACTGGTGAACCCCGGGCCACCGAGAAACAGAACATGCAAACCTAACCTCTGTGCCACCAGGCCGGCCCCCACAGTTTTTGTTTTTAAGTCTATTTTTTCTTATATAAGTATAGCTACTTCAGCTTTCTTTTCATTACCATTTTCCTGGAATATCTTTTTCTGTCCCTTCACTTTCAGTCTGTGAGTGTCTTTAGATCTGAAGTATGTCTGTTATAGGCAGCATATATATGGGTCTTGTATCTTTATTCATTCAGCCACCTTATGTCCTTTGATTGGAGCATTTAGTCCATTTACATGTAAAGTAATTATTGATAGGTATGTAGTTACAAGCATACCTCTTTTTACTGTGTTTTTTTTTTTATTGCACTTCACAGATAATTGCATTTTTTACAAGACCTTCCATCAGCAAAAAGATTACAACTTGCTGTAGGCTCAGGTGATGGTTAATATTTTTTAGCAATAAAGTATTTTTTAATTAAGGTATGTTCAGGTTGTAGGTTTTTTCCTTTCCTTGTTTTTTTACACATAATGCTATTGCACACTTAATAGACTACAGTATAGTGTAAACATAACTTTTATATGTACTGAGAAACCAAAACTTTTGTGTGGCTCACTTTATTGTGATATTCACTTTATTGCCGTAGTCTGGAACTGAGCCTGCAATATCTTCAAGGTATGCCTATATTGCCGTTTTGTTAATTGTTTTTGCATTTCATCTTTGTTCCTTTCTTCTTCTCTAGCTCTCTTCCCTTATGATTTGATGACTTTCTTTAGTGTAACGTTTAGATTCCTTTCTCTCTATTTTTTGTGTATCTGTTACAGACTTTTGGTTTGTGGTTATCATAAGGTTCATATACAACAACCAGTATATATAACAGTCTCTTTTAAGTTGATGGTCTCTTAATTCTGAACACATTCTAAAAGTCCTACATTTTTACCACCACCACCCCGCGTTTTGTTTTTGATGTCATATTTTACCTCTCTTTACTTTCTGTATCCCTTAACTTCTTATTGTAGATAAAGATGATTTTACTACTTTTGTCTTTTAACCTTCATACGAACTTTCTAAGTGGTTGGTCCACTACCTTTACTATATGCTTGCCTTTACCAGTGAGATTTTTTTCTTTCATGGTTTTCTTATTTCTTTTTGTGGCCTTTTCCTTTTCACTTAAAGAAGTCCCTTTAACAGTTCCTGTAAAGTCGGTTTAGTGATGATGAACTCCTCTAGTTTTTGCTTGTCTGGAAAACTCTCTCTCCTTCCATTCTGAATGATGACTTTGCCTGGGAGAGTGTTCTTGGCTGTACGTTTTTCCCTTTCAGCACTTTGAATATATCGTGCCACTCCTTTCTAGCCTGCAAAGGTTCTGCTGAAAAGTCATCTGATGTCTCTTGGGAGTTTCCGTGACTTGTTGCTTTTCTCTTACTACTTTTAAGATTCTCTCTTTATCTTTTTTGTTTTGTTTTGTTTTAAGATTTTATTTTTTTCTTTTTCTCCCAAAGCCCCCAGTACATAGTTGTGTACTTTTAGTTGTAGGTCCTTCCAGTTGTGGCATGCAGGATGCTGCCGCAGCGTGGCTTGGTGAGTGGTGCCATGTCCATGCCCAGGACTTGAACCGGTGAAACCCTGGGCCGCTGAAGCAGAGCGCATGAACCTAACCACTCGGCCACGGGGCCGGCCCCCCTCTTTATCTTTAACTGTTGACATTTTCATTATAATATGTCTTTGTGTGGACCTCTTTGGGTTCATCTTGTTTGGGACTCTTTGTGCTTCCTGGACCTGAATGTCTGTTTCCTTACCCAGGTTAGGAAAATTTTTAGCTATTATTTCTTCAAATAAGTTCTCTGCCCCTTTCCTTCTCCTTCTGGGACCCCTATAATGCAAATGTTAGAATGCTCGATATTGTCCCAGAGGTCCCTTAAACTATCCTCACTTTTATTTATTTATTTTTTGAGATCACATTGGTTTATACTTTGCGTAAATTTCAGGTGTGCATTATTATATTTCAGCTTCTGTATAAAATGCATCGTGTTCATCACCAAAAGTCTAGTTTTTGTCCATCACCACACATATGTGCCCCTTTACCCCTTTGGCCCTCCCCTGCCCCCTTCTCTGGTAACCACCAATTGGTTCTCCTTATCTATGTTTTTGTTTGTTTGTCTTCCACATATGAGTGAAATCAGACAGTATTTGTCTTTCTCTAACTTATTTTGCTTAGCATAATACCTTTGAGGTCTATCCATGTCACAAATGGCACGATTTTCTTTTTTATGTCTGAGTAGTATTCCACTGTGTATATATATCACATCTTCTTTATCCATTCATCTGTTGATGGGCACGTGGGTTGCTTCCATATCTTGGCTATTGTGAATAATACTGTGATGAACGTAGGGGTGCATATATCTTTTTGAATTAGTGTTTTTGTGTTCTTTGGATAAATATCCAGAAGTGGAATAGCTGGATCATATGGTAGTTCTATTTTTAATTTTCTGAGAACTCTCTATACTGTTTTCCATAGTGGCTGCATGAGTTTGCATTCCTACCAGTGGTATATGAGGGTTCCCTTTTCTCCACATCCTCTCCAACATGTCTCGTCTTTTTAGTAATAGCCATTCTGACAGGCATGAAGTGATATCTCATTGTAGTTTTGATTTGCATTTCCCTAATTATCAGTGATGTTGAACACCTTTTCATGTGCCTGTTGGCCATCCATATATCTTCTTTGGAAAAATGCCCATTTTTTGATCACTTTGTTCATTTTTTGTTGTTGTTGAGTTGTATGAGATCTTTATATATTTGGGGAATTAACTCCTTGTTGGATATATGATTTGCAACTATTTTCTCCCAGTTGGTGGGTTGTCTTTTTGTTTTGTTGATGGTTTCTTTTGCCATGCAGACACTTTTTAGTATGACATAGTCCCATTTATTGTTTCTTTTGTTTCCCTTGCCTGAGGAGACATGGTATTCAAAAAGATACTTTGAAGACCAATGTCAAATAGTATACTGCCTATGTTTTATTGTAGGAGTTTTAAGGTTTCAGGTCTTACATTCAAGTCTGATCCACTTTGAGTTTCTACCTCTTAATTGATGTGTTTTAAGCCATATGTATTTAATGTAAATATTGGCATGTAATGTAATGTAATTACATAATGTAATGCAATATAATTATTGGTGTGTAATATAATGTATAATGTAACTATTGGTATGTAATTTAATAGGTTATTAGATTTATGTCTGTGTGGTATAATAAAAAAATACTTAGTCTTTGTCTGGGTCCCTGGCACAGAGCTCCTAAAACCCTTGGAATTTACTGTCTTTTTTATGCTAATGAGATGAGTCATGGTGGGGAGGGGGTACCAGTGGCTAGAAGAATCAACCACACAATTAGAGGATTAAAACTTTTAGCACCAGCGTTGACCTCCTGGGAGGGAAGAGGGGTCAGATATTATTGAGTTCAATCACCAATTGCCAATGATTTAATCAATCACGCCTAGGTAATGAGACTTCCAGAAAAACCCCTAAAAGTTTTGGAGAGCTTCTGGGTTGGTGAACACATAAATGTGTTGGTAGAGTAGCATGCCTGGAGTGGGCATGGGAGCTCTGTACCACCCACGCCTACACCTTGTCCTATACATCACTTCCATTTGGCTGAGTTGTATCCGTTATAACTAGTAATTGTAAGTGAAGTGCTTTCCTGAGTTCTGTAAGTCATTATCAAACCTGAGGGGGTTGTGGGAACCCCTGAATTTATAGTCAGCCAGGCAGAAGTGTAGGTGGCCTGGGCATCCCATTTGTAGGTGGCATCTGAAGTGGACTCAGTCTTGTGGAACTCTTTATCTTGTGGGATCTGATGCTAACTCCAGATAGTGTCATTACTGGATTGAATTTTTGGACACCCAGTTAGCGTCAGAGAATTGGTTGGTGTGGAAACAACATGTATTTGGCGTCAGAGAAAAAAACCAAATAAACCACACACATGTGGTATCAGAAAACACCATCCATTCCTCCATCTTATTATTTGTCTTCTGTTTGTTCCCTCCATTTTTCTATTCCTCTGCCTTCCCTTTTTCCTTTCCTGCCTTCTTGTCTTTTCCTGGGTTCACTGCTATGGGCACTGCATGCCCAGGATGGGGAGAGGGCAGAAGGAGTGACTTTGGCTGAGGTCTCAGGCAGCAGAAAAGCTGCTGGCCCTGTTCAGGCTCCTCAGATCCTGCCTCTCTCTGTCACCATCTCAAAACCCTTCTCCCTGCAGTGCTGCACACTGTAGACTTTTCTGTTGAGTTCTTAGACCCTATCCTGACCCCATGAGCCTCCTCAGTCTGAACAGTCCCTGGAGGCCCCGTCCCCCCACAACAGGTGCTACTGAATTCAATTTCTAGAAAGCATTTCCCCCTCTGCCTGGACTAATTTAACATTTTTTGAGGACCTGATCTGTAAGCGATCATGTACCTGTGATGCATTGGGAGTATGAAGTCTACAAAGACCTGTTACCAGCACCATTGAGCGCAGACAACTGACTCCTCCATCTACTGTTCGTGTATGCATAAAATCTCTCTTAAGAGGGTCACTAGATGAACACACTGGGGCAGGCTCATCCTACTTGAGCTGATGGAGTTATTTTTAAGGTTTCTTCTTATCCTGATCTCCTGATAATGACAAAACCCCTACATTTTATGGAATATGAGCTGTTTATGGGGGTTGTGAGTAGGTCACCATGTAGACAGGCCTCGGCCCCTGTGACATGATGGGATAGCATGGAACTTTGAATCAGGTTTTAGATGCCATTCCTTACCACCTTGATACCAGGAGCATCTTGAGGTCAGCACATTCCCCTAAAGGGTCTGTGTAGAATGAGAGCAGCTGGAAACCACACAGAACAGGATGCATAAGAAATAGGAAGTAGAAGCATGGAAGGAGGGGATGATCCTCTGAAAACGAGAGACGTGTACTGGCCACAGCAAGCTTAGGATGACGTCCAGAGTGAACGCACGGGGCTAGGAGCAAACATTGGACTTGGTGAATAAGGGAGGACATGTGCAGGTAATTGTTTCCTGAACTAGAAAGTCTCTGATCTGGCTTGTGAATTCAGTCAATCAAAAAGAGCACTTCGATCTTATAAAACCAACTGAAAGAACCACTTCTCCTTGTTTGTATGAAGAGAAGTCAGTAAGGAGTGACTCTCAGAAGACAACTGGAGTGAGGATACATGGTGCCACCATGCCCCCACAAAGCTGAATAAAGTCTCCCCTGGTCCAGGATCCCAGTCCTGCCTGAGACCCAGGACATAAATATGTTCTATGGTGGGATCAGGGTCATCAAGGTCTGCATGGTCCCTGTTTCTCTTCTACCCTGAGCTCTTCCTTCTGACTCTCACAGCAACAGCACCTCCCAAGGTTCCAGCTTCCCTTCAAAGTCACTGTTGGAGTGTTTCTCTGACTCTACAGAAAGCACCATTCCTGGAATGCAGTACACTGCAGCTGCTCCGAGGCAGCCATTTGGGGCTGAGAAAGCAGCTCTCCACTGCTTCCTCCAAAGGCAGGAGCAGTCCAGTGGCGGGACTGCCCATGAGTCTCCTCGTCAACAGACCCTGAGCCTCTGATGTAAGAAGCCAGATGTGATGGAGATAGGTAGGCTCTGCTTACTGCCTGTCACTCTGAGAGACTGGCCTTCTCTCAAGGGAGAGCTCGACGTCACCATTGTTGGTGAGTTTTGTTTTAGTACACCAGGTGTAAAAATAACTGCTCATCCCAGACTGGAGGACTCGGTTTCTGGGTGCTCTTGAGAGTCAGCCTTCCTGAGTTCTCAAACATATTTAATGGGAAGTTGGGAGGGGGAGAGTTAATGACCATGAGCACAAATTCACTTTCAACTGCTGTTACCATGACAAACTGTTACCATGACAATTTAAAAGTTATTTTGAACCACCAAAAAGAGTCACAGTACTCAGAACTTGTGAAGCCTGGTCCCTCTCTATGTCACAATGAGAAGATTATTGGGCCAGAACTGGCTGGAGTCAGATACGAGCAGATGTCTGGCACCAGCATCTTTAGGTCCAGAAGAGCGATTGAGGACCCAGAGTCAGGAGCTTCCCTGAATCTGAGGAAAGGGACAGGAGAAACTAGGAGGGCTCCTTGGTTTCTGCTTGTGCTAGAACATCCTGTAGCCACCAACCCAGAAGCCATGGCTCAGCGTACAGGCAAGTTTGGCCTGTTGTTCCCAGGGCTACAGAGAGGGAGGGCAGCTGAGTAAGCACTGGTTGGAGAACAGACAGATCACTGGGCTAGGCCACGTTGACCTGCTCTGAGGTCTCAGCCACAGGGGGTCACTCATGCTGGGGAGCAGCCCCTAGGTCTCTGAGGGCTCTTTCTACCCACGCAGTGAGAAAGGAGCACAGGAGGAGACCAAGAAGGCTATAGGAGATGCAGTGGGACTGGGTTACCCTGGGCCTTTCTGCCCCTTCACTGACCTGCAGAGGAGGGGCTACTCATATAAACTTGTCCCCGCTTGTGCCTTCTCCAGTCCTTCCTTGAGCACTGCTTCAGGCCTGAGCCAAGGGCCTGTGGAGAGGGGGTCTGACAGGGCTGTGTACGCCATTAGTTACTTCAGAAATTTTAAAAGCACATAAATAAACAAACAACCACTTATGGCACCACTACCCAAAGAAAGCGTCAGTGCTTTGGTGGATTTTCTCCCACTCATTTTCCTGAGCCCATTATACGACTGATTGTAAACTACATCCATCCTGAACATAAAAATACCACATGCCTTCTGTGGGGCAAAGGAATGAATGAAGACCAGACGGGCCCAATCAGCTCCGATTAGCTAAAGGGGTGGGGAGCGGATGAGCCCTAGGGTGGAGAGCACCAGAAAACCCACAGCCAGTCACTCCCCACCCCAAGAAATAACAACTCAGGTCTGATCTTCAATGTTTGCTTCTCAGGAGAAGCAACAGTAGGGAGAGACTCTCAGACTGTGACTGCCCAGCTCTGTGGGTTTGGAGGCAGAAGGATGGGAAAACAACTTCCCTGAGACCAGTCTCCACTTCTCCACTCAGCACAAGCCAGGCCTTAGGCAACTGCCCTGGTGTTGCAGCTGAATACACCTGGTTCAGAGTGCGCGTTTGTGGACAGTTTGTCTCAAGGCAATGAGACTCCAGCACCTCCCTACCTATTCTGTCCTCTAACAACCAAGTTAGTGACAGTGTTGAACTTTACCTGAGCCCTGTGCTCCAAAAAAAAACAGCTAGGCTTAAGAAATCCCCCAATCTTTTGTTTGGGGAAACCCTCCCCACCCCCCAACATCTGTCTTCTAGGAAATAGCTTAACTCAAAAAATTACCCTTCCCCATGGCTTAGATAAGACTCGCTGTCCACTCTTTCTCATGGCTCCCATAAGAGTCAAGGATGGCTCCCTTGCTTACCTTTGGCAAGGCCACACACAGACCCTTTTGCCTGAACCTGCTGACAAGGCTACACACAGACACTCCAACTTCTTGTTCTTTGAGTAACTGAGATTAGAAGTGTCTGTCTCGCTGAAACTAGCTAACCACAGAGGAAAACGGTTGCTGGTCAGATAACTTAGACTTGCCCTTCTTGCAAACAACTCCACCTGCAACTTGGTTATCCCTTACTACAGAGGACGAAGGTAGAACCAATCTGCCGAGACACTCTGATCTGTGGATCTGGGGTGCCCTCCCTGTTGCAATAACCTAAATAAAGTCTTCTCCTTAACTGCCCACTGTGTTTTCTCTTTGACACTAGGCTACCTCCTGCCAGGCCAAAGCCACCATCCCACATATCCCCCTTCCAAACTGTCCCCCTGGACCTCATTGCCATGTTTTTCTCCATTTTCCTTCTCTACTCCTACCAGGGTTGGTCTGGGAGGCTAGTGTCTTGTATAATTTCAAACAGAAAAAACAATTATCATCTAGTCATAAGACCTCCTCTTGCTGAGCCTATCACCCAGAATAAATCACTTCCGTTTAGGAGAGAATAACCATCATAAAAATAAATGTAATACCTCTCTCCCAGCCTCCCCAGTTCAAGGAGAAAAAGTTCCTAGAGAAAAATCACTGTTAGAAGGGATCATTGGTCAGGCACATTCCAATATTTGCTCCCCACAAAGTTCCTCCTGCTCTTATGAAGTTTTTATTCTAATGATGGGCAGGTGGAGATACAGTACCCTAGGCACACAAACAAACATGTTGTATGATAGGTATTAACAAGTATTACAAAGGAAAATGGGGAAGGGAAAGAGGTCATGTCCACGAGCAGGCTAAGAGTAGATCTATGAGCACATTACATTTTTAAAGACTAAATCTATAGATTAAAAAAAGATTGGAAAGATATATCACCTAATCACAATGTGAACCTTATCTGGATCTTGATTTAAATGAACAATTTATGAGATGCCTGGAAACTTGAGCCCAGACTAGATATTTGATGATACAGAATTGTTTTTTACAGGTGATAAAATGATGTTGTGGTTATATTTTGTACTTTGGAGATCAATGCTGAAATATTTGCAGATGGAGTGCTGTGACGTCAGGGAATCGCTTCCAAGAAATTCAGAAGGAAAGAGGAGAACATGAGTGTCACTGCAAGGGGACTGGAAAAGAGCTAATGACCCTGAAGCTGGGTGATGAGTAGTGGGATCTATTGTACTGGTTTTTTCTACTTTTGTGTTTCTACAAAAAGAGGCTTTTTTAAAAAAAATAATGCTGTTATGAGCTGAATTGTGCCCCCCTTCCCAAATTCAAATGTTGAAGTCCTAACCCCCAGGACCTCAGAATGTGACTGTATTTGGAGACAGGGCTTTTAAAGAGGTAATTAAGGTGAAACGAGGCCATAGGGTGGGCCCTGATCCAATGTGACTGGTGTGTTTAGTAAGAGGAAATTAGGACACAGACATGTGCACACAGAGGAAACCTATCTGAGAACACTGCCAGATGGTGGGCACTCGTAAGCCAAGCAGAGAAGATGCAGAAGAAACCAACTCTGCCGACACCTTGATCTTAAGACATCTAGCCTCCAGAACTGTGAGAAATGTGTTTAAGCCACCTACTCTGTGGCATTTTGTTAGGTATGGCAGCCCTAGTAAACTAATATAATGCCTTCAAGAAATAAATGAAAAACTGGAAAAAAAGAAACTAGAGAATTTAGATGAATGCCGGGCAAGTTTACTAAGTACAGCTTTCTGATTCTACAACACTTACTGTAGCAAAGTTGTAAAATTCAAATGATCACATGCTTACAAAAATGTGAAAGATTAAAGATGTAAAATACTAATAACCATAATGCCTAGGATTTACTGAGGTCTTATTACACGCCAAAAACTAGGGTACAGCTCTCTGTGAAGTTTATTTATTTATTTATTTATTTTGAGGAAGATTAGCCCTGAGCTAACTACTGCCAATCCTCCTCTTTTTGCTGAGGAAGCCTGGCCCGGAGCTAACATCCATGCCCATCTTCCTCTACTTTATATGTGGGACACCTACCACAGCATGGCTTTTGCCAAGCGGTGCCATGTCCACACCCGGGATCCGGGCCGGTGAACCCCAGGCGGCTGGGAAGTGGAACGTGTGCACTTAACCGCTGCGCCACCGGGCTGGCCCCTCCGTGAAGTATTTTGTTTACTCCTCCCAACAACTTGATGAATGTACTACTGTACCTATTTTATAAATGAAGGAATTAAGGGTCAAAGAGATTAGGTAATTTAGTCAAATAATTTAGTTGGGGTGTGAGGTTTCAACTCAGGCCTTTTGATTCCATGCAGAACACCCACTCATAGCCACTCCATTTCTTTGGCAGCTTTCCTAGTGTTTCCTTCTCATCCTTGGGAATTCCAGTCATTTAGAGCTTGCTGCCAATACCTGAAGTGAGATAGTAGAAAGTTTCTCTCTCAAAGAAAGAGCGTATATCCCTCTCCTGTTCCTCTTTCTCCAGTGCAGCATTAGGAATTTACGTCCTCAAAACCATTGCTGAATGAGGCTGAGTTAGCAATAACAGCTTTAGACTTTTGTCCAGATACCTCCAGGATCCTCTGTAAAGGGT
This sequence comes from Equus quagga, assembly GCF_021613505.1. Taxonomy (NCBI): domain Eukaryota; kingdom Metazoa; phylum Chordata; class Mammalia; order Perissodactyla; family Equidae; genus Equus; species Equus quagga. The sequence continues at coordinate 4,526 of NW_025793946.1, read as the reverse complement.
CAACCACTTAAAGTAGAGCATTCCTTCATGCCACATGATGTATGGACCTGAGATGTCACTTTACTTGGTATTCTATGGAAAGGTGGCCTCTGTTACCATATGGGGTAACTGTAATTTGCCAATTCCATATTGTCTTTATCCTAAGGTTATTAATCTAACTCATACATTATAAACACATGATCGGGAAGGATAATTTGAATAACTCTTTGACAGGACTTACAAGGCCATACAAAATCCAGCCCTGCTTTCCTCTTCCTCTCTACTTCTCTCCCTTCCATCATTAATATCTCAGTTCAAACAAAGCTAACTCACTTCCCCACAGCTGCCGTGCTCCAGCTCACTGTGGGGCCTTCTCACATGCTGTTACACTTGCCTGGAATGTTCATTCTCATTGTCTCTTCTTCCGGGAATCTTTTCATGAGCCTAAACACCCCAAACTATGGTGACAATCCACCTCTCAGTTTCCTTTTACCATTTTTTAAAGGCAATATGAACCACCTTATTCATACTTTCCTAAAATTAAGGGCTTTCAGTTTGTGATGAATCTTTGTTTGGCATAGATGGTTTGCCAAGAGAGTGCCATGGGCCGCCAGGACAAGATGAAGCAAAGCAGGCAAGTTTTCATTAACTCACACAAACGTGAAAGAGCAAGTATAAATTCAACGCTTACTATGTACAAGGCTCAGTGTTGTGTGATATACATATTTCCTCACAGTAACTCTAAAACAACTACAATTATTTTCTGCACTTTAGAGATAAAAATATGAAGTTTCGGGAACTTAAGTAACTTAATGAAATCACTCAGGAAGTGAGACAAAGCCAAGATTTAAGCACAGATCTGTGTGACGTTAGATCACAGCTTGTGATGCTAACAACTCTCCTAAGTGGTAAGAAAACCTCTGAGGAAAGGCTGAGACCAACGCCGTGGTGGAGATGCCGGCCCCACACACCCCTTTGAACATTCTTTAACCTTTTCCTTATCCTTTAACCACGATTCCAGGCAGTAAAGGGCTTTATGCAAATTCCTTACCTCCAGTCCCAGGAGGAGGAAGAGGCTCTTCTCACCCCGCCACACCCCCATCGTGTCACTCCCTGGCTCCCCGGCCTCCTGGACCTATCAGGGCCAACCCAGCCCTGCCTACAGCGGTCATTCATGGAGATCCGGTTCCAGGCGCAGTACCTGGGCTTTAAGTTCCGCGGCCTCTTCAAACCCTAGGAACTAAGGAGCAACACTCAGCTAGCAGCCGGCAGAGTGGGACCGGGGACGGAGTTACGCCCCCGCCGGAAGTGCCCTGGGCCACGGAGTGCAACTGCCGCCCGCCATTTTGGCTTCATCCTGCCGAGTTCCGCCTCGGCTCCTAGAGGACCCTCCGTGTCCTGCTACCGCTGGAAGTGGGTCTCCCCGGTCCCAAACGAGGTTCTTCGTGGAGGCTCCGAGAATCGCTTTGCCAACATAACATTCCTTGAGTTGTTTCAGGGTCTAGTCCTTTTCTGGAATCCTGGGTATGTGAAGACAGGTCACGAGGCAGTGCCTCCTTCCCACATTCGCGTAGAAAATAGGTCCTCCCTTTGAATGCTTCTTTGTGTTAACGATAACCCATTGCTTGCTTCAAACATCGGTAGGGTAGGCATTCAGAATCCGGAGAGGTTAGTGACTGAAAGTCCGGCCGAGTTAGAGACCCAGAGTTCTCACCCTGAGGGGCTTCACAATAATAGTAGACAAGACTTTCTGCTAAAACCGCCATCAGGTAGATTCTGTTAATCCTCTCATTTTATGGATGAGGAAACTGAAGCTTAGCTTAAGTAAAATGTACCTGTCGCTCAGCCAGTAAGTGGTAGAGCCAGAATTTCAGTGCCAAGCTCTGTGCCACAGCCTCGTCCATTTACCCGGAACCGTGCTGCAGAACGGAAAACCAGGGCTCATCTGCTTCGCTGCTGAAGGCATGCGTGTCCAAGTTTTGTTTTACATTTGTAAAGTGTGAATATAATAAGCTTTATTTGCTTCCAGTTAAAAATGGAGAATGTTAGAAGTAGAGCAAGCGAAAAGGAATAAGATTGTGTGTTGTGAACTAATAAAGATGGAGACAGGAACATGTAATACTGAGACAGGGAAAAATACGAGAAAAAAAAATAAGTGACAAAAAGACAAACAGGACAGGATCCAGATATACTGAAAGGTCCTAAAGGAAAAGAAAAATGACCAGCAGGTGGAGAGGCAGGCATATCTGAGAGTTTCCAACCATGTATTGAAATAGGACTTAAATCAAGAAATAGATGAAATTCCTTATCAAAATCTAAGTTCCCACCTTATGAAATTTCTTTTGGTTCTTCAGGCCGACAACTCTGTCTTGCTGCTGTGCCTACACGCTTGTTCTTCTGTCAGCTTCACAAGCTGGTCCCCCCTCTTCTCCAGGCGTATTCCCACACATCCTGTTGCTCTCATCTTTTGTACGGCTTCCTCTGCAAAGCATTCCTGGACTTCCCAAGTCTGGCTTAGACGTTCCTGGGAAGAATTCCCAACACCTCCTATGAGTCACTGCTTTGTGGTTAGGATAAATCGAGGACTTTATAGAGATTATTTCTTTCTTTTGACACAGCAGCTGTATGGAGCTGTTTTCGTTCAACGACACTTGCCTTTGGCTGGAAAAATACTAAAATTTTGCTTTTTCGTTTTGTAATTAGTGAGCAATGAGGCAACAGAACCCCCCTTATCCCACATCTCATGGGATGCTGTCACATGATAGAAGCTTAAGAAATTTATGTATTAAAAGGATAAGGAAATGAACGAATTCCACACTGTATTGCATAACCAACACTCCCCTCTCTGTCATGCTTCCATTTTAATGAATGGTTAATGTGGAACCAAGAATCAAATCAAGTTATTCTATAACTCAGCTTAAACCTAATACATTGTATTTTAAGGGGGGATTCCTGAAAGCACAAACTGACTCAGAAACAGAGTCCAGTTTCGAGGGAACTATTCTCTGTTAGGGAGAAGACCTTGAATTGCCTCTCATCTAACTTGGATTTACAACCTGCAGATTACATTCACTTGTTGAGACGTGTATTGAGTTCCTAGTATGTGTCAAGCTCTATTCTAGAAGCTGGGGTTAATGGCGGTGAACAAACATGCAAGAACCTGTCACTCAAGTGGAAGAAGGCAGACAATCCAGAAGGAAATTAGATAGTTTTAGATGGTGGTAAATGCCACAGAAAATAAAGCAGGTAATAAGGCTTTGGTGGGATTCAAGGAGGAAGTACTTCAGTTAGGGAAGTGATTTCCAATGCACAATCTGGGAACAAGAATGAGTTCCAGGGGCCAGCCCAGTGGCACAGCAGTTAAGTGTGCATGCTCTGCTTTGGTGGCCTGGGGTTCACCGGTTCGAATCCTGGGTGCGGACATGGCACTGCTTGGCAAGCCATGCTGTGGTAGCTGTCCCACGTATAAAATAGAGGAAGATGGGCATAGATGTTAGCTCAGGGCCAGTCTTCCTCAAAAAAAAAAAAAAAAAAAGAATGAGTTCCATTGCCAGGGCAATAAGGGGATGGAATATCCCAATCTAGGAGAGGCATATCTCTAATTATACATACATAATTGACAACGTGATTTAAAGATTAGTCATTTGGTTAGTTTGATTCATTTTAAGAATTTCCAAGAGCCTGAATAATTCTGTGTATACTGACTAAATTTGATTTTCGACTGCAAGTGCTGAGAGCCAGACTCCAGAATGTGGTGCCCATCCCAAAGTATTGTTGCTCGTGGACGCCTGACTAGAACATTGTCCAGCAACTAGAATGGCCCCATTCCTTCATTACTTTCTCACATCCTGACCCACAATTTCACTAACTGGTGAGTTAAGAACTTTTGACTGTGTGTGCTTCTATCTTCCTAGCCTTAACTCGTTATTGACTGATGGAATCACAGAGTTGGAGGTATTCTCATCTGTGTACCATATGGTATTGAAGTACATGGATTAAACAAAATGGTTGGGAAATCTCTACATGGGACCCTAGAATATGCACAAGTAAACACTAATATTAATAATTTAATAATAAGACCTATCATTTAATGACTGTTTACTATATGACAGGCTCTGGGCTAAGGGAAAAATGTGACTTAGCACATTTACTTCTCAGAACTGCCCTCTGAACTAAGTACCTTCCACAGGGGGAGAAGAGTGTGCAATGTTAAGAACTCCTGGCTCCAATTACTAGCTGCATGACCTCAAGCAAAGTATTCCTCAGCTATAAAGTGGGGATAACACACGACATACCTTGTAAGTTCTGTGTGTGTGAAGATTAAATGAGACAGTGGTTGTAAACTGATATTAATCATTTGTTTAACGTTAGATTTTAGAGTTACTGTTGTAAGCTTTAAATGTGCAGTACTTGGTAGCGATTTGATGAATATGTACTTTAATTTTCTTTTTGTTTTCCCCTGTTTTTGTATCATTCTTTAATCAGTCTGAAAGGTTTCTGGCTTGATGTATGCCTACTTACAACTTACCATAAAAGGAGCCTCATGT
>NW_025793945.1:0-15509 GCF_021613505.1 Equus quagga | reverse complement strand
CAGAGCTCCTGCTGCTGCCCTGAGTTGAGGGTTAGGGCTAATTTTATAAGGCATGGGTACGTGACTTACTTTTACTGGAAAAAGAAAAGATGATGTAAAAAGTCATTAAATGATTTCAGTGCAGATGGGGTCTGGTTATTGTGCGGTCACATAACTTTAGATACGAATCTGGTCATGTAGATCGGCATGTAGGTGAGGATGCCCTGGGCTTCTCTCCCTGGGGCAGCCCTAATTCACACCATAAAAAAATCCACCGGGTCATATAGTTTGGCATCTAGGACAGGTCACCTTGGGCTTCTCTAGCTGGGGCAGCCTTAATCCACATCATAAACCCCCCCTGACCCCATTTGGCCCCGAAATCTTTTGGGGATATGGACGATGGTCAGTCTTCTGTAACTGCTTCCGGCTATACAAGGTCGTAGAGCCATCCCTAAATGGGGCTATAGGTATAGGTAGGAGGTTCAGCGGACCGGAAGACTGCACCCTTGGAGTCCAAGGCTGAAAAGGCATACAGAGCCTCTGGAGACGAGAGAATCATTTGACCAGAGGTGGTCCAGGAGGTGAAACTTTGTTGACATGCGAAAGACAAACAACGAAACAGACAACAAATTATAATAAGAAATACAAGCAGTATGATTAACCCAATGAATAAGATTTTGATAATAGTCCAGAAACCTGGTCCTGACCAGGAGTTCAACCAGTCATTTAGAGATAGGGCAGGGTGAGACATGGACTTAATTTGGTGGCTCATATCACATAGGAAGCCAGAGATATTTTGATGGTAGTCAGGAATATAGACACAACATTCAGTTTTTATAATGGCACAAGTGTCCCCCTGTGCTGCTGTCAAGACATCCAGTGCCATTCGGTTTTGGAGGACTGCCTTACGCATTTGGGATACTTCTAAATCGAGCAGCGAAAGGCTGTGTTGTGTATCATTTAATGCCTTCATAGTAAATTTGTTTAGAGCTTCCATGGGCCAGATGACACTTTCGATTCTTAACTGGGGAATCAAAACTGAGCAACATGGTCATACCACTGGAAGACAGAGCGTGTCCAGCGCTGTTGCAGGTTGGGTAGGTTAGCAGGAGGAGATACAGTAAATGCAGTTCTACCTTGCATCCAGACGAAGCATAGGGTGCATAGTCCAATCCATCCAGGTGGTAGCCAAGGCCATAAGTTGGAGCCACATAGCCACTGAGTGCCATTAGGGGCTAACCAATGCGTGCTGGGCTGTCTATCCCAGTTAGTCCCAAACCAATCAGTATTTTTTTTTTAAGGCTATGATATGAGAACACATATAACGGGGAATTTTTCCCATAGGTCGGGTTTTATTAGGCCATGTATCACAAGTATGATTGGTTTGTTCCCAACATAGAATGGCCTTTTACTGAGTTGACCACTAGTAGGAGTGAGCCAAATATATTCATCCCAAATTTGATATAGTCCATCCTGTGTGTATCGATAAGTTGGGGACTTTGCCTTTGGAACTTGTTGTTTATGATCCACCTGTGACAAGGCAAATCTAGTTAGTATTTGGGCAGTAGTATTGAAGGAAAAGGTTTGATTGTGGCCAGGGAACTCCCAGGTATCAGAGACAGATGGCCACAAGGAGACATTATGATTAGTAATATATGAATCCTGTGGAAGAAAAGAGCTAGAATCTAATATCCATGAATGTGTACTATAGCTTTTAGTGAAACATATTTTTTTCTCTAAAATCACCCTCATTTTTACAAAAGATAGCCAAATTAAGATTAACTGGTTTGCAAATAAAGTGTAGATACAACTTGGTCCAATTATTTACATAAGTGCGGCAAGAATAGTAATTGATTATACAGGCTTTTTTAAAATCTGCTTTGCTGGAATTTTTTTATGAGGAATTTCAGATTGAACTGTAAAGGCCTCTCGAGGCCTAAAAGCCAAGCCAAGGACTTGCTGTCAGATTTTGCCTGCAGTGCCTACAGATTTGGGTGGATTTCTCTCTTCTCGAGGTCCCCCAAAATATTCTGAGGTTCCTTGCACCTGCCAGATAAGCAAGCTTCCTTACTTACCGGGTAAGATTGCCAGAATCTCTGTAAACAAGGTACCAGGCCCATATTTCCAACTGGCTTTATTTCCAGAAAGTCCAATCTTTATTCCTGAAAAGCTGTCTCGTCATATTCAAGCCTGTATGTTTCTCTCACATATGACATTCCAGTCAAAGCCTTGGTAATATAATCAATGTGTCCTGTTATAAGGAGACCAAATCCTTAGTGAACTTATGCAAATAACTATATTGGCACGAAATAACCATACTCACAAAGAGTTTCCAAATTCTGGAGGGATCAGGTAGGGAGAAAAAGATAAATGTTTTAGTTTTGCTCATAAAGGTATATTTCACTAAATTGCTGTAAGTCATAGTTAGCATAAGAGAAAAGAGAAAAAGATTTCCTTAAATATGAGAAAACAAAACAAAACATCAAAACTCAACAATATTTCAAACAGAAATCATAAAAAATTAGAATCATCCTCATCAGTTCTCACAGTCCTGTATAATCAGTTCTTGAGCTTAATCTTCTGTTAGCAGATCTATGAGCTCAGTTTCTCCATTAGAATTCTATAATTTCTTACCCAGTTCGGTTTTATAATCTGAAAGTTTATCAGAAACCTGTAGATTAGAATCTTGTGTCAGAATCCTTTCTAGGAATTTCTCTGAAAACAAAACATATTTGCAAAAGCAAAACGCATCAGAGTAAAACAGCAACTATCTGCAAATAGACAAGACTCAAAAGGGCAATGAACAAAGAAACTTGAGTACTTCTGTGACATACAACACTTCAAGATAACAATTGGAATTACGACCGATAACCAGGACAGATCAAAATTTTAGGAATGCTATATAATTTTAAGACATCTATATCAATAGCATTTACCTACATAATACCACCTAAGGAAGTTTATCATCACTTATTTGACAATGCTTCCCATGTAGTTTAATAGACCAAATAAGCCTAATTAGTTTTTTCCTCCTTATAGGAAGAGAGAGCAAATTTCTTTGAGAAGTCTCATGGGCCCTCTGAAAATCCTCAGAGAAATTTTTCTTCCTTCTACCAGGTCAAAAGAAAGCCTTCATTCAGGATTTGAATATTTTTGAGGGAGAAGCTTGTCAAAAATATCAAAAGTTTTTTGAAATACTTGTTCAAATAGGAAACAATGCTCACTGTTAAACAATGCTCAGGTATCCATTCAAAGTGACAACAGAGACAGTCAAGAGCAAACAACACAGTCAAAAAATTTTAGAAGAGACCTCTTTCTTTCTGAATATAGGAAATTGTTTTAACAAAACATGGATTTTTTTTGTCTTTTAGGTAGAGTTAGAGCAGGCCAAAAGTTCAAGAAAATTATCCTTTGAGAGAAAACCAAATTTTAATTTCTGCACCAGCTTATTTTTAACCTTAAAACTCATTTACTTAATTGGATTTACTTTAATCTTAGTCTACTTGACCAGGCATAAAACTCCTTTCTGAATTTCTCCTTCACAAACCTTCTACAACTTTCTTTTTGCCTTCAGAATTTGTCCCAAAGTCTTTCTTTTTTCCTTTCTAGTACATTAGGACAAATTTATCTTTCTTAACCCATCAAACAAAAATACTTCTATTCTTTATACCCTTTTTACTGAAAACATACATTTTAACTTTCCTTGAATACAGATCTGTTTTCCTTATTAATTTCCAGTAGCTTTAATTATACGTTAATTAGAACTTTTAACCATTAACAGACCCTAGTAAACATTAAAAAGGTAAGCAATTATGAATTGTCTTTTATATCAGCATTCTAAACACTTCATAATTTCTAGAAACACACCGCTTTACAGTAACAGACCCAAAGACTTTTAGCCTCTCTGCAATAAGAAGCCAAAAGTAGATAACTTAGATATGTTTAGCTGTAATGTTTGTGTGCTATCCAATCCAAAAATGACCCAGATGCTCAGATTTTTATCATTTAACTTAACTTGGCAAAACTCAAGATTGTTATCAAAAAGAATTTGGAAGCTGTTTTTTTTTTTCAAGTATACAGACCATAAAACAGTTATTGTACCCACAAAAACTTCATGAGACATTGGACAAAACTGGTCATCATTTAAAGCTATTATTTTGCTGATGAATTTAACAGACAATGTGAATTTATTTGACTGGTAAACCCAGGCTGCATGCCTGCATCATATGCAAATACTGACAACTCTGACAAGAAGACTATTTTCAATCAAACCAACAAACTTAAACAAGCTTTCACTTACCAAAAGTTAATTCACATCAAGTTAACTTGAAAGACATTGGATTATTTTCTACTACATTTAGAATGTATGTAAGCGCTTACTTTTAAGCCAATTAAACAGAGCTCTTAATTTTGGCAATACCATCCGGAGGTAAAATATCACACATATAACGTACACATAGACCCACGTACACAGAGACTGCACAGCTATTGTTTTTTACCAATATTTGTGGAGAAGATACTCAAGATGCTAGATTTGTTTGGCAAGGGCACACTTATGGCCGTTTTTCCTCTCCCCTCCTCTTTTTTTTTCTTTTCTTTTCTTCAGTCTTAGGAATTAGTGATGGGCTAGATAGTAGTTCCTGGAGAGGGGAGATGATAATCCTTTTCATGATAAAGGAACTAGGTGGAATCTGAACTGCCTCTAGAGCTGTATATCCAGTCTTGCAAGGATTTTCTAAGGACAGTTGTTCTTGATTTCCCAGAAACTGGATTGTAACTCAAATTACATTCCAGGTTGATCTACCTGTCCAACTGCATCACAAAGGCACAGAGAAACCCCTCAAGTTTTCTCCCAGCTGGAATTTATGGGGCATAACCCATCTAATTGAAAGTGTTTCTAATTAGTTAGAATTCACCCGAGCAGTGAGTCTCTGGGGATGCTTAGGGCGTTCCCCATGGCGGTAAAGCCAGTGTCTGACTGACAGTGGACTGGAGAAGGGTGCAGAGTCGGATTGCGGGTGTGCAGAGGCTGATTGCGGGTGTGCAGAGGCCGATTGCGGGTGTTGACATAGTTATAAGATTTAGTCAAGTCCCGCTCAGCCTGGGCACTTTGTCTCTGAGCCAGCAAAGTTGAGGTAGGGAAGCAGGAGGCAAAGGCCTGGAACTGACTGGAGGCTGGGCCTCCCAGCGCCAGGGTTGAGAGTTAAATCCCTGGCAAAAGGCTTATTTTTTCAATTTTACAGAAGGGAAATCTTCTGCTCAGGTCCAGCCTGAACTTAACCTCGACTTGGTGACAACAAAGGAGGTGATGAACAAGACAGACAAAGAAAGGAAAAGAAGAGATCAGACCTCACCCTCATGGCCTCTTCCAGAGGGTTATCAAGATAAGAGTCACACAACAGTTCCCATGCTGGGGCACACTACACTAGCATGACAGTTCACAGAATAAATCACAGGTCTCCTACCCTCATAACTGACTCAGTAGGTGACTAAAATACTCAATGAGTCAACCATCAAGAGAGGGCACCCCCACTTAGGGTTGCTGGGGTGATCAGGCCCAGAAACCCAAAGGTGGAGCGCCCAGGGGTGGAGCCTTTTACTCTTTAAAGATTTCTTTGTTTCCTGGTTGCAAAGCTTAAAAGGAGACGAAAGTGGCCATTGTAATTCCAAGAGAGACAAAAGAAACGGTCCATTTCCTTGAAAATCCCCCCTGAACCTAGGGCAGCATCCTACCCGTCGTTCCTACTGTGGGGTTCCTATAGCAAGGGGTGATGGGGGCGTCCCCCCAGCATTGCATCCCTTGTATACCTTCCCTGTTATGCCTGGCAGTAACAGGTGCCTGGTGAACATCTTTCCTATTCTGCCTGGCAGCAATAGGTGCCTGGTGAATTGTCCCGGAGAGAAAAGGAGCCATTACCTTGAAAATCCCCCCATTGGGGTTCCTGTAGCAAGGAATGATGGGGGCATCCCTTGAACATCTTCCCTATTCTGCCTGTCAGTAATAGGTGCCTGGTGAATGGTTCCCAGGATAAAAGGATAGAGAAAAACAGTGAGGAATTTTCCGCCAGTCTGGGGGACATTCTACCCAATTGCAGCCTGGAGCCATTCTCCCAAGAAGGAGTTCCCATACTCAACCAAAGGTTAGAGTTTGATACTTTCCTTGAACTGGAGTCCCAACTGGGACTTTCTCGCAGTTCAGAGTGTGGTCAGGTGCCATGGGAGAGATCCCAATCCAGCCTTAGGAAAAGAAACCTTCCACGGGAGTCTTGGAGATTGGCGACCGTCCTAATGACTTAAGTGGCCGACCTGTGCCCATGTAAAATTTGTCTAGTAGAGATAGAGTCAAGAAGGAATGGATTAATTCATTCTTCATCACCCTAAGGCTTAAGGTACTGATTCTCTTCAAGCTGAATGCCACGATTTGCCCCATAGAGTAGCCATGGGCAGCAAACGTGGATTCATACAGCTGTCCAAGAAAGTTCCCAATGGAGAAGTGAATTTAGATCCATCCTCGAAAGAGAGAAAGGCACAAGGAAAAAGGGCACTTACCAGAACTTGAGCTCACAAGCCGATGAAGCAAATCCCCATACGGGCCACCAGAAATGATGCGGGGTCGGTGAGCCAAGGAGTCAAAAGAAAGATTTCTTGGACTCTCAAGGTCTGGCAGTGGTGCTCTGTTATTTAGAGAATAGTGTGGAATAGCATGGGGACAGGACCCATGAGCAGTCAGAGCTTCTGCTGCTGCTGCATGGGGACAGGACCCGTGGGCAATCAGAGCTCCTGCTGCTGCTGCATGGGGACAGGACCCATGGGCAGCCAGAGCTCCTGCTGCTGCCCTGAGTTGAGGGTTAGGGCTAATTTTATAAGGCATGGGTACGTGACTTATTTTTACTGGAAAAAGAAAAGATGATGTAAAAAGTCATTAAATGATTTCAGTGCAGATGGGGTTTGGTTACTGTGCGGTCACATAACTTTAGATACGAATCTGGTCATGTAGATCGGCATGTAGGTGAGGATGCCCTGGGCTTCTCTCCCTGGGGCAGCCCTAATTCATACCATAAAAAAATCCACCGGGTCATATAGTTTGGCATGTAGGCCAGGTCACCTTGGGCTTCTCTAGCTGGGGCAGCCTTAATCCAAGGATGGTACCATAGGGACTTTGAAGGGAACAATTTTAATGCCATTCTAGGTTGTCAAATTTTACTGAAAATAAAAAAGAAGAACAAAATTCTATCATTCAATAGCAAATTGAAAGATTGCTCAGGATTCAGCACACTTCTTATCCATTCCACATGTAGGGGGAATGCTCAAACCACTTTAGTTTCTATAAAGTGCACTGTCTCTGATATTTTAAGTAAGATTTTACTGCTTGGCATGTATCTATAATCTTACCTCTTTGTTCATTTACTCTCCCTGGACTGCAGCCTCCACAGAAGGAGTCTAAAATGAAAATATATCTTAAGGCAAGTAGACGATGTTAAGCAAAATCTAACATTTCCTTTTAGGACGATGCATGATTTCTCCCGGTATAAGGTGTGTCTTTGAATTTGTGCCAAGTGAGGCATTCTTTTTAGCATATTTCTCTGGGGATGAGGACAGACTACACACTGCTATGGTATTTGCTGAATTTCCAAGGAAAAAACTGTCTACAGCAGGGGGACTCCCTCACTCTCAGCCTCCTAGGGGAACATCTGGAATGGGAATTCAGAGAGTGCCAAGATGGCGTTAAAACCGTGGATTGCAGCACTTCCTCGGGTTGCTAAATTCTCTTAAAACCACATCTTCCGATAAAGTCCTGTGTGACTGCAGCCTTAGTGATGCGGGAATGGTGAGCCGAGGAGTCGAAAGAAAGATTTCTTGGACTCTCAAGATCTGGCAGTGGTGCTCTTTTATTTAGAGAATAGTGTGGAATAGCATGGGGACAGGACCCATGAGCAGTCAGAGCTCCTGCTGCTGCTGCATGGGGACAGGACCCATGGGCAGCCAGAGCTCCTGCTGCTGCCCTGAGTTGAGGGTTAGGGCTAATTTTATAAGGCATGGGTACGTGACTTACTTTTACTGGAAAAAGAAAAGATGATGTAAAAAGTCATTAAATGATTTCAGTGCAGATGGGGTCTGGTTATTGTGCGGTCACATAACTTTAGATACGAATCTGGTCATGTAGATCGGCATGTAGGTGAGGATGCCCTGGGCTTCTCTCCCTGGGGCAGCCCTAATTCACACCATAAAAAAATCCACCGGGTCATATAGTTTGGCATCTAGGACAGGTCACCTTGGGCTTCTCTAGCTGGGGCAGCCTTAATCCACATCATAAACCCCCCCTGACCCCATTTGGCCCCGAAATCTTTTGGGGATATGGACGATGGTCAGTCTTCTGTAACTGCTTCCGGCTATACAAGGTCGTAGAGCCATCCCTAAATGGGGCTATAGGTATAGGTAGGAGGTTCAGCGGACCGGAAGACTGCACCCTTGGAGTCCAAGGCTGAAAAGGCATACAGAGCCTCTGGAGACGAGAGAATCATTTGACCAGAGGTGGTCCAGGAGGTGAAACTTTGTTGACATGCGAAAGACAAACAACGAAACAGACAACAAATTATAATAAGAAATACAAGCAGTATGATTAACCCAATGAATAAGATTTTGATAATAGTCCAGAAACCTGGTCCTGACCAGGAGTTCAACCAGTCATTTAGAGATAGGGCAGGGTGAGACATGGACTTAATTTGGTGGCTCATATCACATAGGAAGCCAGAGATATTTTGATGGTAGTCAGGAATATAGACACAACATTCAGTTTTTATAATGGCACAAGTGTCCCCCTGTGCTGCTGTCAAGACATCCAGTGCCATTCGGTTTTGGAGGACTGCCTTACGCATTTGGGATACTTCTAAATCGAGCAGCGAAAGGCTGTGTTGTGTATCATTTAATGCCTTCATAGTAAATTTGTTTAGAGCTTCCATGGGCCAGATGACACTTTCGATTCTTAACTGGGGAATCAAAACTGAGCAACATGGTCATACCACTGGAAGACAGAGCGTGTCCAGCGCTGTTGCAGGTTGGGTAGGTTAGCAGGAGGAGATACAGTAAATGCAGTTCTACCTTGCATCCAGACGAAGCATAGGGTGCATAGTCCAATCCATCCAGGTGGTAGCCAAGGCCATAAGTTGGAGCCACATAGCCACTGAGTGCCATTAGGGGCTAACCAATGCGTGCTGGGCTGTCTATCCCAGTTAGTCCCAAACCAATCAGTATTTTTTTTTTAAGGCTATGATATGAGAACACATATAACGGGGAATTTTTCCCATAGGTCGGGTTTTATTAGGCCATGTATCACAAGTATGATTGGTTTGTTCCCAACATAGAATGGCCTTTTACTGAGTTGACCACTAGTAGGAGTGAGCCAAATATATTCATCCCAAATTTGATATAGTCCATCCTGTGTGTATCGATAAGTTGGGGACTTTGCCTTTGGAACTTGTTGTTTATGATCCACCTGTGACAAGGCAAATCTAGTTAGTATTTGGGCAGTAGTATTGAAGGAAAAGGTTTGATTGTGGCCAGGGAACTCCCAGGTATCAGAGACAGATGGCCACAAGGAGACATTATGATTAGTAATATATGAATCCTGTGGAAGAAAAGAGCTAGAATCTAATATCCATGAATGTGTACTATAGCTTTTAGTGAAACATATTTTTTTCTCTAAAATCACCCTCATTTTTACAAAAGATAGCCAAATTAAGATTAACTGGTTTGCAAATAAAGTGTAGATACAACTTGGTCCAATTATTTACATAAGTGCGGCAAGAATAGTAATTGATTATACAGGCTTTTTTAAAATCTGCTTTGCTGGAATTTTTTTATGAGGAATTTCAGATTGAACTGTAAAGGCCTCTCGAGGCCTAAAAGCCAAGCCAAGGACTTGCTGTCAGATTTTGCCTGCAGTGCCTACAGATTTGGGTGGATTTCTCTCTTCTCGAGGTCCCCCAAAATATTCTGAGGTTCCTTGCACCTGCCAGATAAGCAAGCTTCCTTACTTACCGGGTAAGATTGCCAGAATCTCTGTAAACAAGGTACCAGGCCCATATTTCCAACTGGCTTTATTTCCAGAAAGTCCAATCTTTATTCCTGAAAAGCTGTCTCGTCATATTCAAGCCTGTATGTTTCTCTCACATATGACATTCCAGTCAAAGCCTTGGTAATATAATCAATGTGTCCTGTTATAAGGAGACCAAATCCTTAGTGAACTTATGCAAATAACTATATTGGCACGAAATAACCATACTCACAAAGAGTTTCCAAATTCTGGAGGGATCAGGTAGGGAGAAAAAGATAAATGTTTTAGTTTTGCTCATAAAGGTATATTTCACTAAATTGCTGTAAGTCATAGTTAGCATAAGAGAAAAGAGAAAAAGATTTCCTTAAATATGAGAAAACAAAACAAAACATCAAAACTCAACAATATTTCAAACAGAAATCATAAAAAATTAGAATCATCCTCATCAGTTCTCACAGTCCTGTATAATCAGTTCTTGAGCTTAATCTTCTGTTAGCAGATCTATGAGCTCAGTTTCTCCATTAGAATTCTATAATTTCTTACCCAGTTCGGTTTTATAATCTGAAAGTTTATCAGAAACCTGTAGATTAGAATCTTGTGTCAGAATCCTTTCTAGGAATTTCTCTGAAAACAAAACATATTTGCAAAAGCAAAACGCATCAGAGTAAAACAGCAACTATCTGCAAATAGACAAGACTCAAAAGGGCAATGAACAAAGAAACTTGAGTACTTCTGTGACATACAACACTTCAAGATAACAATTGGAATTACGACCGATAACCAGGACAGATCAAAATTTTAGGAATGCTATATAATTTTAAGACATCTATATCAATAGCATTTACCTACATAATACCACCTAAGGAAGTTTATCATCACTTATTTGACAATGCTTCCCATGTAGTTTAATAGACCAAATAAGCCTAATTAGTTTTTTCCTCCTTATAGGAAGAGAGAGCAAATTTCTTTGAGAAGTCTCATGGGCCCTCTGAAAATCCTCAGAGAAATTTTTCTTCCTTCTACCAGGTCAAAAGAAAGCCTTCATTCAGGATTTGAATATTTTTGAGGGAGAAGCTTGTCAAAAATATCAAAAGTTTTTTGAAATACTTGTTCAAATAGGAAACAATGCTCACTGTTAAACAATGCTCAGGTATCCATTCAAAGTGACAACAGAGACAGTCAAGAGCAAACAACACAGTCAAAAAATTTTAGAAGAGACCTCTTTCTTTCTGAATATAGGAAATTGTTTTAACAAAACATGGATTTTTTTTGTCTTTTAGGTAGAGTTAGAGCAGGCCAAAAGTTCAAGAAAATTATCCTTTGAGAGAAAACCAAATTTTAATTTCTGCACCAGCTTATTTTTAACCTTAAAACTCATTTACTTAATTGGATTTACTTTAATCTTAGTCTACTTGACCAGGCATAAAACTCCTTTCTGAATTTCTCCTTCACAAACCTTCTACAACTTTCTTTTTGCCTTCAGAATTTGTCCCAAAGTCTTTCTTTTTTCCTTTCTAGTACATTAGGACAAATTTATCTTTCTTAACCCATCAAACAAAAATACTTCTATTCTTTATACCCTTTTTACTGAAAACATACATTTTAACTTTCCTTGAATACAGATCTGTTTTCCTTATTAATTTCCAGTAGCTTTAATTATACGTTAATTAGAACTTTTAACCATTAACAGACCCTAGTAAACATTAAAAAGGTAAGCAATTATGAATTGTCTTTTATATCAGCATTCTAAACACTTCATAATTTCTAGAAACACACCGCTTTACAGTAACAGACCCAAAGACTTTTAGCCTCTCTGCAATAAGAAGCCAAAAGTAGATAACTTAGATATGTTTAGCTGTAATGTTTGTGTGCTATCCAATCCAAAAATGACCCAGATGCTCAGATTTTTATCATTTAACTTAACTTGGCAAAACTCAAGATTGTTATCAAAAAGAATTTGGAAGCTGTTTTTTTTTTTCAAGTATACAGACCATAAAACAGTTATTGTACCCACAAAAACTTCATGAGACATTGGACAAAACTGGTCATCATTTAAAGCTATTATTTTGCTGATGAATTTAACAGACAATGTGAATTTATTTGACTGGTAAACCCAGGCTGCATGCCTGCATCATATGCAAATACTGACAACTCTGACAAGAAGACTATTTTCAATCAAACCAACAAACTTAAACAAGCTTTCACTTACCAAAAGTTAATTCACATCAAGTTAACTTGAAAGACATTGGATTATTTTCTACTACATTTAGAATGTATGTAAGCGCTTACTTTTAAGCCAATTAAACAGAGCTCTTAATTTTGGCAATACCATCCGGAGGTAAAATATCACACATATAACGTACACATAGACCCACGTACACAGAGACTGCACAGCTATTGTTTTTTACCAATATTTGTGGAGAAGATACTCAAGATGCTAGATTTGTTTGGCAAGGGCACACTTATGGCCGTTTTTCCTCTCCCCTCCTCTTTTTTTTTCTTTTCTTTTCTTCAGTCTTAGGAATTAGTGATGGGCTAGATAGTAGTTCCTGGAGAGGGGAGATGATAATCCTTTTCATGATAAAGGAACTAGGTGGAATCTGAACTGCCTCTAGAGCTGTATATCCAGTCTTGCAAGGATTTTCTAAGGACAGTTGTTCTTGATTTCCCAGAAACTGGATTGTAACTCAAATTACATTCCAGGTTGATCTACCTGTCCAACTGCATCACAAAGGCACAGAGAAACCCCTCAAGTTTTCTCCCAGCTGGAATTTATGGGGCATAACCCATCTAATTGAAAGTGTTTCTAATTAGTTAGAATTCACCCGAGCAGTGAGTCTCTGGGGATGCTTAGGGCGTTCCCCATGGCGGTAAAGCCAGTGTCTGACTGACAGTGGACTGGAGAAGGGTGCAGAGTCGGATTGCGGGTGTGCAGAGGCTGATTGCGGGTGTGCAGAGGCCGATTGCGGGTGTTGACATAGTTATAAGATTTAGTCAAGTCCCGCTCAGCCTGGGCACTTTGTCTCTGAGCCAGCAAAGTTGAGGTAGGGAAGCAGGAGGCAAAGGCCTGGAACTGACTGGAGGCTGGGCCTCCCAGCGCCAGGGTTGAGAGTTAAATCCCTGGCAAAAGGCTTATTTTTTCAATTTTACAGAAGGGAAATCTTCTGCTCAGGTCCAGCCTGAACTTAACCTCGACTTGGTGACAACAAAGGAGGTGATGAACAAGACAGACAAAGAAAGGAAAAGAAGAGATCAGACCTCACCCTCATGGCCTCTTCCAGAGGGTTATCAAGATAAGAGTCACACAACAGTTCCCATGCTGGGGCACACTACACTAGCATGACAGTTCACAGAATAAATCACAGGTCTCCTACCCTCATAACTGACTCAGTAGGTGACTAAAATACTCAATGAGTCAACCATCAAGAGAGGGCACCCCCACTTAGGGTTGCTGGGGTGATCAGGCCCAGAAACCCAAAGGTGGAGCGCCCAGGGGTGGAGCCTTTTACTCTTTAAAGATTTCTTTGTTTCCTGGTTGCAAAGCTTAAAAGGAGACGAAAGTGGCCATTGTAATTCCAAGAGAGACAAAAGAAACGGTCCATTTCCTTGAAAATCCCCCCTGAACCTAGGGCAGCATCCTACCCGTCGTTCCTACTGTGGGGTTCCTATAGCAAGGGGTGATGGGGGCGTCCCCCCAGCATTGCATCCCTTGTATACCTTCCCTGTTATGCCTGGCAGTAACAGGTGCCTGGTGAACATCTTTCCTATTCTGCCTGGCAGCAATAGGTGCCTGGTGAATTGTCCCGGAGAGAAAAGGAGCCATTACCTTGAAAATCCCCCCATTGGGGTTCCTGTAGCAAGGAATGATGGGGGCATCCCTTGAACATCTTCCCTATTCTGCCTGTCAGTAATAGGTGCCTGGTGAATGGTTCCCAGGATAAAAGGATAGAGAAAAACAGTGAGGAATTTTCCGCCAGTCTGGGGGACATTCTACCCAATTGCAGCCTGGAGCCATTCTCCCAAGAAGGAGTTCCCATACTCAACCAAAGGTTAGAGTTTGATACTTTCCTTGAACTGGAGTCCCAACTGGGACTTTCTCGCAGTTCAGAGTGTGGTCAGGTGCCATGGGAGAGATCCCAATCCAGCCTTAGGAAAAGAAACCTTCCACGGGAGTCTTGGAGATTGGCGACCGTCCTAATGACTTAAGTGGCCGACCTGTGCCCATGTAAAATTTGTCTAGTAGAGATAGAGTCAAGAAGGAATGGATTAATTCATTCTTCATCACCCTAAGGCTTAAGGTACTGATTCTCTTCAAGCTGAATGCCACGATTTGCCCCATAGAGTAGCCATGGGCAGCAAACGTGGATTCATACAGCTGTCCAAGAAAGTTCCCAATGGAGAAGTGAATTTAGATCCATCCTCGAAAGAGAGAAAGGCACAAGGAAAAAGGGCACTTACCAGAACTTGAGCTCACAAGCCGATGAAGCAAATCCCCATACGGGCCACCAGAAATGATGCGGGGTCGGTGAGCCAAGGAGTCAAAAGAAAGATTTCTTGGACTCTCAAGGTCTGGCAGTGGTGCTCTGTTATTTAGAGAATAGTGTGGAATAGCATGGGGACAGGACCCATGAGCAGTCAGAGCTTCTGCTGCTGCTGCATGGGGACAGGACCCGTGGGCAATCAGAGCTCCTGCTGCTGCTGCATGGGGACAGGACCCATGGGCAGCCAGAGCTCCTGCTGCTGCCCTGAGTTGAGGGTTAGGGCTAATTTTATAAGGCATGGGTACGTGACTTATTTTTACTGGAAAAAGAAAAGATGATGTAAAAAGTCATTAAATGATTTCAGTGCAGATGGGGTTTGGTTACTGTGCGGTCACATAACTTTAGATACGAATCTGGTCATGTAGATCGGCATGTAGGTGAGGATGCCCTGGGCTTCTCTCCCTGGGGCAGCCCTAATTCATACCATAAAAAAATCCACCGGGTCATATAGTTTGGCATGTAGGCCAGGTCACCTTGGGCTTCTCTAGCTGGGGCAGCCTTAATCCAAGGATGGTACCATAGGGACTTTGAAGGGAACAATTTTAATGCCATTCTAGGTTGTCAAATTTTACTGAAAATAAAAAAGAAGAACAAAATTCTATCATTCAATAGCAAATTGAAAGATTGCTCAGGATTCAGCACACTTCTTATCCATTCCACATGTAGGGGGAATGCTCAAACCACTTTAGTTTCTATAAAGTGCACTGTCTCTGATATTTTAAGTAAGATTTTACTGCTTGGCATGTATCTATAATCTTACCTCTTTGTTCATTTACTCTCCCTGGACTGCAGCCTCCACAGAAGGAGTCTAAAATGAAAATATATCTTAAGGCAAGTAGACGATGTTAAGCAAAATCTAACATTTCCTTTTAGGACGATGCATGATTTCTCCCGGTATAAGGTGTGTCTTTGAATTTGTGCCAAGTGAGGCATTC
>NW_025793944.1:0-13969 GCF_021613505.1 Equus quagga | reverse complement strand
CCCAGGATCCAAGCCAGCAAACCCCAGGCCATGAAAGCAGAGCATGCAGACATAACCAATACACCACCGGGATGGCCAATCAATAGTCTAATTTTTATCCATCAACATGCATATATGCCCCTTTATTCCTTTCAACCATTCTCTAACCCCCTTCCCCTCTGGTAAGCACTAATCTGTTCCTTTTATCCATGTATTTATTTTCCACAAATCATGCAGAGTTTCTCTTTCTCTGTCAGGCTTATTTTGCTTAATATCATACCCTCAAGGACCATCCATGCTGTTGCAAAGGAGACAATTTCGTCTTTTTTATGTCTGAGTAGTATTCCGTTGCATACATATAATGCATCATTTTTATCCATTCATCAGCTGAAGGGCACTTGGATTGCTTCTATGTCATGGCTATTGTGAATAATGCTGCGATGAACATAAATATCTTTGAATTGTTGATTTTCATGTTCCTTGGATAAATATCCAGTAGTAGGATAGCTGGATCATATGGCTATTATTTTTAACTTTTGGCAAAATCTCCAAACTGTTTTCCATAGTGATTGCACTAGTTCACCTTCCCACCAGCAGTACATGAGGATTCTCTGGTCTCCATATCCTCTCCAACATTTGTTATTTTTTGTCTTATTAATTATAAACAGTCTGTCAGGTGATAGGTGATATCTCATTGTAGTTTAGATTCACATTTCCCTAGTAATTAGTGATGTGGAACATCTTTTCATGTGCCTATTGGGTATCTGTATATCTTCTTTGGAAAAATGTATGTTCATAGCCTCTGCCCATTTTGAGATCAGGTTATTTGTTTGTTGTTGAGTTGTATGAGTTCTCTATATATTTTAGAAATTAACCCCTCATCAGATATATTATTTGCAAATATTTTCTACCAGTTGGTGGGTTTTCCTCTCATTTTGTTCATAGTTTCCTTTGCCTTTCAGAAGCTTTCTATTCTAATGTAATCCCATTTGTTAATTTTTTTTCTTTTTTTCCCCTTGCCAGAGTAGACATGGTATTCAGAAATATACTGCTAAAAGTGAGGTTAAAGTGCATATTGTATACATTTTATTCTAGGAGTTTTATAGTTTCAGGTCTTACATTCAAGTCCTTAACCCATTTTGAGTTAGTTTTTGTGTATGGTGCAAGATAATGGTCTGCTTTCATTCTTTTGCAAGTGGTTATCCAGTTTTACCAACATGTCTATTGAAGAGACTTTCCTTTCTCTGTTGTATATTCTTGGCTCTTTTGTCAAAGGTTAGCTGCTCATAGATGTGTGGTTTTATTTCTGGGATTTCAGTTCTGTTACATTGAGCTATATGTCTGTTTTTGTGCCAGTATCATGCTGTTTTGATTACAATAGCTTTGTAGTATATTTTCAAGTCAGAGATTGTAGTGCCTCCAGCTTTATTCTTTTTTCTCAGGATTTAGTTGGCTATTCAGGGTTCATTTTGTCCCACATGAATTTTAGGATTCTTTGTTCTGTTTCTGTAAGAACGTCAGTGGGATTCTGATTAGGGTTGCATTGAATCTTCAGACTGTGTTAATGATATGGGCATTTTAACTATGTTTATTCTTCCAGTCAGTGAGCATGGAATATCTTTCCGTTTCTTCATATTTTCTTCAATTTCTTTCAATAATGTCTTGTTTTCAGTGTACTGGTCTTTAACATCTTTGGTTAAATTTAATCCTAGATATTTTATTCTTTTTGCTGAAATTTTAAATGAGATTGTATTCTTGACTTCTCTATCTGCTAGTTCGTTATTAGAGTATAAATGCAACTGATTTTTGTAAGTTGGTTTTGTACCCTGCAACTTTGCTGTAGTTTTTTATTATTTCTAGTAATTTTCTGATGGATGCTTTAGGGTTTTCTATATATAGAATCATGTTATCCACAACCAGTGGGAGTTTCTGTTATTCCTTTCCTATTTGAATAACTTTTATTTTTTTTCTTGTCTGATTGCTTGGGACAAAACTTCCAGTACTATGTTGAATAGGAGTGGTGAGAGTGGGCATCCTTGTCTTGTTCTTGTTCTCAGAGTGATGGCTTTCAATATTTCACAATTAAGTCTGATGTTCACTGTGGATTTGTCACATATGGCCTTTATTATGCTGGTGTACTTTCCTTCTATACCCATTTTATTGAGAGTTTTTATCGTAAATGGATGTTGGATCTTGCCAAATGATTTCTCTGCATCTGAGATGATTATAGGATTTTTATTCCTCATTTTGTTAATGTGGTGTATCACGTTGATTGATTTACAGATTTTGAACTGTCCCTGTGTCCCTTGTATAAATTTCACTTCATCATGGTGTTTGACTCTTTTAATGTATTGTTGTATTTGGTTTGCAAAATTTTTTTGCATCTATGTTCATCAATCATATTGGCCTGTAATTTTCCTTCTTTGCATTGTCCTTGCCTGGTTTTGGTATCAGGGTAATGCTGGTCTCAGAGAATACACAAGGAAGCATTCTGACTTGTTCAACTTTTTGGAATAGTTTGAGAAAGTTAGGTGTATATCTTCTTTGAATGTTTAGTAGAATTCTCCTGAGAAACCATCTGGTTCTGAATATTTGTTTTTTGGCAGGTTTTTGATTATTGTTTTGATCTCTTTACTTGTGATTAGACTATTCATATTCTCTATTTCTTCTTGATTCATCTTTGAGAGGTTGTCTGTGTCTGAGAATTCAACAATTTCTTCTAGGTTATTCAATGTTGGCATATGGTTTTTTATAATATTCTCTTATAGTCCTTTGTATTTCTGTGGTATCTGTTGTAATTTCTCTTCTTTCGTTTCTAATTTTATTTATTTGATGCTTCTCTCTTTTTCTTCTTGTTGATTTTGGGTAGGGGATTGTCAATTTTGTTTTTCTTCTCAAAGAACTAGGTCTTAGTTTCATTGATCTCTTCTACTATTTTTTAGTCTTTTATTTGATATTTTTCTTATTTGTTGAGGTGGGCCTGAACTGCTAGGAATTTCCCTCTTAGTACTGCTTTTGCTACATCCCATAAGAGCTGGTATGTTGTATTTTTATTTTCATTTGTCTCCAGATATTTTTTACTTTCTCCTTAGATTTCTCCATTGATCCAATGGTTGATCAGTAGCATATTGATTAGTCTCCACATAGTTGTGACTTTCCCAGCTTCTTTCTTGTAGTTGATTTTAATTTCATATCATTATGGTTGGAAAAGTTGTTTGATATGTGTTCAATCTTCTTAAATTTGTTGAGGGTTGCCTCATTTCCTAACGTATTGTCTATCTTTGAGAATGTTCCATGAGCACCTGAGAAGAATGTGTATTCTGGTTTTCTTTGGGTGGAATGATCTATCTATCTATCTATCTATCTATCTATCTATCTATCTATCTATCATCTATCTATTAAGTTCATCTGATAAAGAGTTTCATTTAAATCCATTCTTTCCTTGTTGACATTCTGTCTATCCAGATCATCCACCTATCCATTGATGTAAATGGAGTGTTGAGGTCTCCTACTATTATTGTGTTACTTTTAATTTCTCTCTTTAGGTCTGTTAATATTTGCTTTATATATTTTGGGACTCCTGTTTTAGGTGGATATATATTCATAATGTTATGTCCTCTTGGTGAAAAGTCTCTTTTATCATTATATACTGCCCTTCTTTTTCTCTCATTGTCTTCTTTTTCTTCAAGTCTGTTTCATCTGTTATAACTGTGGGAACACCTGATTTCTTCTTTATGCTGTTTGCTTGGAGCATCATCTTCCATCTCTTCACTCTCAGCCTATGCTTGTCTTTAGAGCTGAGATTTGTTTCCTGGAGGCAGCATATTTTTGGGTCTTCCTTTTTAATCTATCCAGCTACTCTGTGTCTTTTGATTCATTCCATTTATATTTAGAGTGATTATTGTTCTATGGGAGTAAATATTGCCATTTTGTCTCTTGCTTTCTGGTTGTTATATATTTCCATGGCTTCTCCGCTCTTGTGTTTCTGATTGCAACTTCAGTTTGGTAGTTTTCTGTGGTGGTTTTCTCAGTTCTATTTTGTTTATGAATTGTGACTCTGCTCTGATTCTTTTAGTGATTATTGTTATGTTTATATATGAGACATCTCATAGATGAGAGAGTCTATTTTCTGATAGCCTCGTAGCTCCTTAGCCTAAACAGGTTCCATCTCCTTCCTCTTCCCCTTCTGAATTACTGCTGTCACAAATTATCCTGTTTTGTGTTGTGAGTTTGTGACTTAAGTTGAAGTGTTTCTGATTATTTTTGATGCTTTCCTTCACTTAACCTTTTATGTTATAATTCAGTCTTGCTAATCTGTTCTGATAGAAAGCTACAGTTTTCTCATTTTGTCTGTCTAGTTATGCCCTCGTTCAAAGCTTTCCTTTTTTGTTTCAGTATGAGGGCTCTCTTTACCATATCTTGTGAGGGAGGTCTAGTGGCTATGAACTCCCTCAGCTTTTCTTTATCTGAGAAAGCTTTTATTTCTCCGTCATAGTTGAAGGGTAGTTTCACTGGATAGACCTTTCTTGGCTGTAAGTTTTTTTCTTTCAGTATTTTGAATAGATCATTCCATTATCTCCTCGCCTGTCATGTTTCTGCCAGGAAATCCACTGAAAGCCTGTTGGGAGTTCCTTTGTAGATTATTTTCTTTTTTTACCTTGAAGTCTTTTACATGTTTTCCCTGTTGACGTTTGCCACTTTTACTTTTATACGCCTTTGAGAAGGTTTTTTGAATTGACGTAACTATGGGTTCTGTTGACTTCATGTATTTGTAAGTCTAGTTCTTTCCCAAGGTTTGGGAAGTTCTCAGCTATAATTTCTTTGAACAAGCTCTCTGCTTGTGTCTCCCTGCCTTCTCCTTCTGGAATACTGACAATCTTATGTTGCTTTTGTTAATTGAGCCAGCTATTTCTTGAAGAATTGCTTCATTTTTAAAAAATCTTAGTTCTCTCTCTTCCTATACCTGAATCATTTCTCTATTTCTATACTCTAACTCACTAATTCTTTCCTCCATTACATGAGCTCAATTTTTTAAGGATTCTATTTATTTTTTGTCTCATTATATGCATTCTTCATATCCATAATTTCTGTTTATTTGGTATTTTTTTATAGTTTCAATCTCTTTAGTTAAGTGTTCCTTCTTCTCATTAATTTTATCCCTGACTTCATTGAACTGTATTCTGAGTTTTCTTGTAGCTTATTGTGTTGCTTTATGACAGCTACTTTGAATTCTCTGTCATTTAGATTGTAAATTTCTATGAATTCAGAGTTTGTTTCTGGAGATTTTCCATTTCCCTCTGCCCTGAATTTTTACTGCAGTTTTTAATGGTATTAGATGAACTAATCCTTTACTGGCACATTTGTGGTAGTATCAAGTGGCAGATTCCACCTGCGACCACTGTGTTTCTCATCCCACTCTATCCTCTGGAAGTTGTGTGGGTAAGCGGGGGTGTTCCCACAGTCTGGGATAGCATTCACACATGCACCAGGCTGCCTCCACCTCTGCTTACAGTTGAGCCAGCCACTGTGCTTGATGGGCAGGGCCTTTCTTGCAGTCTGAGCTGGGGCCATTTGTTGGGGCCGTGGTGGCATGGCAGGCACTCCTGAAGGCCAGAACATCATTCATGCACTCAAGTAGGACTGCCTCAAAGTCCTCTTATGGTTGTGCCATAGTGCATTCCCACTGGTTGGACATCGGTGGTACAGCAGGTACTCTCAGGATCCACGAAAACATTCACACATGTGCAGGACTACCACTGCCTCCTCCTACTATCATGCTAAGGTGAATTCCAGCTAGTGGGGATGCAGCAGCATGGTGTGAACTCCCATGGGCTGGGATAGTATTCACCTGCATTCTGGGCCATCACTGCCTCCTCTTAGAGTAGCGCCAGCTGCTACAAGAGGACCTGCAATCTGGCTCACTGCTACCAGCGGGGAGTAGGGGAGCACTCCCCTATCAGCACTGCTACCCAGAGACCCAGTCCATCCACTTTCAGATGGATAGTTGCTTGGGTCTCTCAGGCATACTCTTGTGCTGTGTGGCTACCCTCCATTGGTCAGTGAATGTCCACTGAGTTGTAAATCAGAGGGGGAGAAACAAAGGGAACAGCTCACTCCACCATGTTTCTGATGTCACTCTCTATACTAGATTTTCTTTTTCCAATCATTTGTTGCAAGATACTTAGGTTCCCATGTCTTGGCTATTGTATATAATGTTGCAATAAACATTGGAGCACAAATATCTCTCCAAGATTTCATCTCCTTAGGTGTATTTCCAGAAGTGGGAATGCTGGATCATATGGTAGTTCTAGTTTTATGTTTTTTAAATAAATATGTAATATAAATATAAAAACTATAATATAGTTTTATATTTTTGAGGAAATTCATACTTTTTTTCCATAATGACTATACCATTTTACATTCCCATCAACCGTGTGTCAGGCTTCCATTTTCCCCACATCTTTGCCAACAGTTGTTATCTCTTGTCTTTTTGTTGAGGGCCATTCTAACAAATGCGAGGTGATATCCCTTTATAGTAATGCTATAGTGATTAGTGATGCTAACCATGCTTTCATGTACCTGTTGCCATTTGTATGTCTTCTTTATAAAAATGTCTATTCTGCTGCTCAGCCCAATTTTTAACTTCACTGCTTATGTGTTTCTTATTGAGTTTATGAGTTCTTTATATATTTTGGAGATTAACCTTTTATCAGATAAATGGTTTGCAATTATCCCAATCAATAGGTAGAAGTTTCAGTTTGTTGATGGCTTATTTTGCTGTGTGTAAGTTTTTAGTTTGATATATACTCCCTCACTAATTTTTGTTACTCTTACTTGTCTTTTTGGTGTAATTTCTGCTAAGACCAATGTCAAGAAGTTTTTCCCCCGTTATTTTCTTCTAGGAGTTTCATGACTTCAGGTCTTATGTTTAAGTTGTTGATTCATTTCAAGTTAATTTTTGTGAGTGATGTCAGATAGTGTCCAATTTGATTCTTCTGCATGTGGTTATGCAATATTTCTGACACCATTTATTAAGAGACTATCCTTTTTGAGTACTCTTGGCTATTTTTTCCAAATATAAGCTGACTGTATACATGAAGGTTTATTTCTGGGCTCTTGATTCTGTTCCACTGGTCTATGTGTGATTTTATGCCAGTACCACACAGTTTTGATTACTATAGCTTTGTAATATAGTTTGAAATCAGGAAGTGTCATGCCTCCTTTGGTGGTGTCCAGAAACCATTTCAGGCTTTCTGAGGAGTTAGGTCAGATCACAGAGACAGGCTGCTTAGAGGTCAACCCTTGGGTAACAGTTGGGAAAGCATTCAGTCAAGACCCTTCCAGGAAGAATGTGGGAGCCTTGTTTTTGCATCCTCCTTCTCGTCTGAGCCTAGGGGAAGAGCCATAGTAACTGCTTGCCTATCCATTTAAAAGTGGCCTTTTTGCTTTCTGTGGTACTAGAGGTCTCACAAATGCCAAGCCCTGTTGGCTCTCACAGCTACATGATTTTGAAGCCAGTCCCTCAGGTTTTCCATAAAAGTTGTGGCCCTACATGTGTGGCCCAAAGCCTTCACACCCCAAGGATAAGCTGAGAGCACTGGATTCTCACCAGGTTCTATTGTGCTGTACCAGAAGTGGTGTTTTGTGGTGTGACTGTATCTCAGCTTTTCCTACCTGTGGGGTGTGGGTAGTTTTTCAGTCTCCTGATAAGCAAGAGTCACTCAATCAGTTTCTGGATTTCTCTCACAGGGAATTGATTTTGTGTACCTGTATAGTCAATGTATTCCTGGAAGGTGGGCGGTTAGGAATATCGTCTGCTGCCATATTGCTTATGTCAGTGAGAATTCATTTACTAATTTTAAACTTTTTACAAAGTTAATATTAAGGCAAATTCACTTAATACACGGTTTTGGGAAACATAAAGGAGTGATAAAAAGATGCATTAGAATTCTATGAAAATGCTCGTTTTGTAGGACAAAATAATGAAATAGTGGACGTCAAAAACTGCCTGCATCAATGCAATATCTCTCTCCATGGTCACACTGCCTCATCTTTTTCTTTATATTTTCTCACTTCTATCTATTTTATAAGGATACATGTGATTATTCTTGCACCCTGGAGAATAACCAGGGTAAGTGCATTCTGTGCAGAGATCCTTTTTCCAAATAACTAACATTCATCCTTTTATCATATAAGTTAATCACAAATTAGAGGGATTAACACGTAGACATATTGTATTGAGGGCCACAATTGCACTCACTATAGACGTCCTCTGGTTGACTCCATCAAAAGATCTATTATCATCTGAACCAGGGAAGGATGGTTTTCTGTCTCTAGCCATCCTGATCAAGTTTGACACCTATATATGCTGCCGCCAACTTGTGAAATTGAGAACCATGCCTAGGACTAAGCTACCACATGGGGAAATGAATGAGCCAAACTCTCCTGTTCTTGTAGATGCTCTATCTCTGAGGTGCTTGTAATGACAGACAGCTCTCTTTATTGTTTGACTGTATTAGAGATAGGAATTTTTTCTGGTTATAACTGTATGCTTCCTTACTGATAATGTTAAAACATCTCATAGTTATCTGAAACCATGGAGATGATATAATTATGCCAAATTTATAGATAATAAAACTAAGAATAATGGATACTAGTGTTGAATCAAAGGGATATGGCTTACCAGTGACTGGTCTCAGCAGTTACTGAATTGCTGTATGAAAGGTAAGCTCCATGCCCTGCTGTAGGCTCAACTTTGGAATTAAATTGACGTGTTGTTATCATGGGAACATGTGGAAGCCAGTTCTGTATATACGACAGTCATCCTTCCTGATTCCATTCTTTCTCTGCATTATCCATTTTCTAAGTTTTTCCTTCTTCTGAGAGTCATCAACAAAAATGTTACTAAAACTTTAACCACTGCCCCAGGTTATTTTTATGTGAAACCTGAGACAAGGGATTGAAGTAAGAATGAAAATCATCTGTCAAACAACACAGAACTACACAAAAGAAAAGTCAAGTTTCAATGTCAAGTTAAAATGTATTTGGCCATTATGTTATCTAGCCATTTTAGAATAATCTGGTGACAGAAGAATTAGACTCAAAAAAGATATAGTCTTCCATGTACCACAAAAAGACCTGAAGTGTGAAATGGTTGATGGGCTGGAGCCCAGCAGCTCCACTGACTTCTTTCATAGATGGGTACTTACTCTTTCAAATATTGAGAGTTCAAGAATGTATAAAGAAGTTGAAACATGATTATGTACACCTGAAATTTATATAATGTCAGATACCAATGTTGCCTCAATAAAACATTAAAAATAAAAAAAGAATGAAAGTGGACCCCCAACTTACACCTGTCACAAAAGTCAACTCAGAATGGATTTAAGACTTAAATGTAAAATCTGAAACTAAAACTCTTAGAAGAAAATGTAGGGGGTAAGTTCTCTGAGATTGGTTTTGGCAATGATATTTTTGGAATTGACATCAAAAACAAAGGCAGCAAAGAAAAATAAATGGGTAAGACTACCTCAAACTAAAAATATTTTGCGTAGGAAAGGAAACCATTAACAAAATGACCTTAATTTAACAAATTCCTTCTTTGCAGATTCATATTGGCTGATTGCCTCACCCTGAGAGACAAAGAGAATGGTACACTTTTCTCTCTACTTCTTTAAATTTTTTTTTGTATATGTAAGGTAAGCAACATGATGATTTGATATACGTACATAAGGAAATTTTTGCTAGAGTTACGTGAATTGACATCTCTATATCAGCACATAATTACATTTTCTTGTTGTAGTAAAAGCACCTGAAATCTAACTGATTAGTCTCTTGGCTATGATGAAACCCTTGTTTAATTCCTTCCCTGGTCTTATCCTCTTTCTGTCACTCACAGTTGTCCTAAGAACATTCCCCTCAAAATCACATAGAAAGAATCCCTTACTCAAGTTCTACTTCAGTGGAACATGACCAAATAATCAAGTGCAGGGAGTTCACATAAACTTTCAAAAATCTCAATGTTAGAGAAGACCAAAGTCAGTTTTCAAACCTCATTTGAATTATCCTTGTTATTTGGTATTTAACCATTACAGCTTAAGAACTTGGTGAAGGAAGAGTCAGACATTCAGATTCACCCAGGTTTTTTTGTAATGTGACTCATTCTCAAGGGCCAAGTCCAAGACAGACAATGCAATAGCAAAAATAGAAATGTTCCTCAGATTAGTTTCTTCAAGGCTTCATTCATGTCCCTGTTCCTCAGGCTATAGATAAAGGGGTTCAACATTGGAGGGACCACAGTGTACATCACTGAGGCTATTGCAGTCTTTTTGGAAGAGTGGGTAACTGCAGAACTAATGTACACACCAAAGGCGGTGCCATAGAATAAGGAAACAACCAAGAGATGAGATCCACAGGTAGAAAAGGCTTTATATTTTCCCCCAGTTGATGGTATTCTCAGAATGGAAGAGACAATTTGAGTGTAAGAAAAAACAATCCCAAGGAGAGGAACACCACCCAATATGCTAGTCACTAAATATACTAGGGTGTTATTGATGAGAGTATCAGAACAGGCAATCTTGATGACCTGAGCAAGTTCACAGAAGAAATGAGGGATTTCCAGGTCTGTGCAGAAGGACAGTCGTAACACCATCAGACTGTGGAGGAGTGCATCTGCAATGCTAATGATCAGAGAGAGTAGAATAAGCAGGCCACAGAGGCATGGGTTCATGATGACTCTGTACGTCAGTGGATGGCAGATGGCCACATAACGGTCATAAGCCATTGCTGCAAGAAGAAAATTTTCCAAGCCTGCAAAAAATAGAACGAAGCCCACCTGAGTGAGACAGTCAGTGTAACTGATGGATTTGCTCTGTCTTTGGATGTTCACAAGAAGCTTGAGGACCGTGGTGGTGCTGAAACAGATGTCATTGAAGGAGAGTTGGGAGAGGAAGAAGTACATGGGTGTGTGGAGGTGGAAGTCATAGCAGATGGCCAGGATGATAAGCAGATTTCCAAGCAGAGTGATCAGGTATATGGTCAGGAAAAGTCCAAAGATAAAGGACTGCAGTTCTGGATCCTCGGAGAGACCCAGGAGGAGGAATTCTGCCACATTTGTTTGGTTTTCTGCTTCCATGTTGTTGATGAATCTGATGGGAAAATATAGGTGAGAAAGCCCATAACAGATGTACAAGAACCCCTTATTTTAGAAATCCCTGGCACCTCTATTATGAATTGAAGTGAACATTATTCATCTTTCCCTTTCTCTTCTGCCCCTCTGTGTCTCTTCCTTCCTCAAACTCTATTGTTTCTGTCCTCTCTCCTACACTACCCAACTACCCAAATCTTACTTACTCGATTCCTACATAGTGCCAGCTAATAGAAACAAAATACAAAGCAACATATACCCTTTTCCTTGAGAATTCTCAAAAGCTTCAAATTAGCAAGCAGGAAAATCACAACCAATCATATTAAAAGTGAGTTTTAAAGCATACTTTCTCAAACTGTACTTGCATCAGAATCAGCTGGTGGGTTTGTTAAAACCTGTATTGTTAGGCCCCACATTGAGAATATGAAATTCAGGAGATTATACATGGGGCTGAAAATTTGCCTTTCTAACAAATTTCCAAATGGTGCTTCTGGTTGGGTTTTACCTGAGGACCACTGTTGTAGAATACGGTTCATTGTGGGAATGGAAAATCAACTGGTCCACAGGTTAGAGCTGAACGAGCACAATTATTGAGGAAACTGATGGCCTGACTCATCAATGCTCTGCAGATTTATGTGTCTGTGAGTTTAAGTCCATGACTCAATTAAACCTCTTCATTTTCAATAGGTCATCAAAATCTGTCCTTTTTATTTCCTGTTTATATTTCACTGTCTCAACATTGGGTTCTTATCACAAAACCCTTGCTATGATCATTGCAATTAATAATGATATTAGCAGATACCACAAAATAATTATAATAATTACCATAAACTGCTCCCGCTGCCATTTGCACTTAAGGCATTCTGTTGCCAGTCACAGTTGTCAGCACTTTTTATCATACTAACTATTTTTATGCTCTCTAGTGACCTATGAATCAAGTGCTCCTACCATCCTCTTGTTTACCTGTGACTTCATGTAAATATAAAGTTCAAGGGAAGTGAAGATTTGAATATAAAATACTTGACACTTTAGTAAGAGGTGGTGAAGGGATTCCAGACTTTGGAGCTGAACTCATACCACCATGCGATGCAAATACTAAGCAGTACAGATTTAAGTCTCCTGAAGGGCTGATCAGATTCACTTAATTGCCTTTTGAAACTTCCACCTGAAGAAAGCCACACATGATTTCCCTGATTTTTAAGGTCTTCTCATCTCTGGCCACATAGGTAGTGTCTAGCAGGTGACAGCATCAGAACAGGATCCATATCATAACCTGAGATCAAGATTAGAATATGCTCCTTGAAACCTTAACCTATTACATCAATGTGATTCTATTTTCTCCCAATATTAGAATATTAAAGCAGTCTCATAAAGCAATACATAACACATCTCCTTTTTTTTCAAAATGAAGAATTGGAGGGAGGTTGAAATATATGGGGTCTTGAAATTAATGACAAAAAATTAAAAAGCAACAATTTGTTAGTGTGTCCAGAGCAGAATCCTGAGATGCAAAAGATGGAATCTACCAACACCTATGCCCAGGCTTCTTGGCAGTGTTGCTACAGTAGTAGGAAGACGGAGAAAATTGACAACTTAGCCAAAGAGGGAAAAAGAGAATTGAGAATGGTATATCTAGATACTTGAAATGCATTGATAGTTGAGGGACTTAAAAAATTTGATCAATATAAATCAGAGCCCAGCACCTGATGAGTATGAAGTACTTGTGAATTAAGATGGTCACAACTATTGGATGAGAAAATGATACCTTATTTTGGAAATTACTTACTTTTCTCAGCACAAATACATACGCCCCCACAGCAGTGTATGAAATAAATACGTGCACACTCTTTTCTGTTTAATTTCCAATCATGTTTTTACAAGCAAAGCAATAAAAATACAACATACAGATTTAAATTAATTAAATTTTAAACTAACAAGAGTCGTAATTATCTTATTAATAGGTAATTACTTCTAAATCTGTTTTTCCTGTTCTTTTCTCCCTTTCAAGGCGACCTGTCGAGATCTGTCCCTTCCTTCATTTCTCTCTTGTTTATTAGTTAAGGAAATAATTAATCCCTTGCTACTCAGCTGTTCGATTGATTGCCTATCGATTTTATCTTTTTGACACCTCTGTCTCTGTTGTATAATAAACCGATAACGTTAGGACTAGAAAACTGAAAATCAACCATGTAAGTTCAGATCATCCCACCTGTGTTTCTGTTAGGCAAGCTGGTTACTGGCTCCCAAAGAAATCCTTAGTTTGTATACCAGGAACAACTCCAGGACACTCCCCTTTCTGTGTTATGATAAGTTCCTGAGAATATAGTCATATGGTCATCCAAAATAGGAAAGAGCTAATTTGCTATGTCCTTGGTTGATCAATGTCTCTGCCAACTATTGTTATTAACCAGTAATTTAGAAAAAGATTGTAAAGAATTCTCTTGTGTTAACAAATCATTATGACATGAATGATTGGAACAGATGTCTCTAGGTAAACTCTGCTTCACCAGAGAGAAAAATACGGGTCCTTAGGTTAATGAAAACAAGTAATCTTAACATATCAATCAAGATTTTAACTCAGGCACACCTGAACTTAATTCAAACTACACTTGCTTTGTTAAACAAGAAGGGATTTTCAACTGTGTGAGAAGACTCAGTCTCCTCATTTGGATTATGGGAACCACGACAAAACCTCATGGGAATGTTGCAAGGATGAATAATAAGTAGACAAAATTACTAAGCACAGTGTTTGATATATGAGACACTCTTTATATTTCCTATCATGATTTATTACTGCCATGGACACAAGTGCACCACCTGACATGGTTAATTACAGAAGGGAAG
>NW_025793943.1:754-8744 GCF_021613505.1 Equus quagga | reverse complement strand
AAGAGAAGAGACTCATATGCAGTAGAAGACAGGCAGACTACAGAGATCGTCTAATCCAGTGTCTGAAACGTTGAAAAGTAACATCCAGTCTCTGCTGAAATGAGCCTTTGGCCCCTCGAGATGGCATCGTTGGCCAGTTCTGATGGTTAGAATTTCCTACAGTGATTCAAGGTTGCTTTCTTAGTCCTAGCTGTGCCTTGGGGACCATGCAGCCCATTTCAAATACACTTCCTCAAGATAGTTCTTTAAGTATTGGAAAATAGTGAGTATGTCTCCCCGGAGTTGTCTCTTCCCCAGGCTAAACGTCCTCTGGACTGCCAGTCATCATTCAAAGGACATGGCTTTAAGTCCCCTGACCCAGGCACATCCATCCCATATACATTAATCAAGCATATCACATGTGCCAGGTTCTGCGGGAGTAACCGGAATACAGAAGGTGAGTAAACACAGTCCCCGCCTCAAGGGCTTCATTATCCAATGGGAATGGCAGACAAACAGAAACTCCTGAGCCATTGAACCCCGCCCCCCCCCCCCCCCAGAAGAAGGTGTGTAAACACAGCGGAAGCCCAAGAGGAAACGGTCGGTCCCGCCAGGAGGCCAGGGAGGCTTCGTGGAGGAGGTGAGGCTTCTGTCTCTGGAGATCCACGCAGGAAGCACTTTATCTTCCCCTGCATCTGAAGACTTTACCTCCTTCTGCCTTCTCTTCTTGGCATTTCTCTACACATCCCGTTGGAGTGTTATGTTTCAGGAAAATTTTAAAAAATATGTTCATCTGCCACCTTAGAAATGTTTTCATAAGGAGAAAATCTAGCAGCTTGTGACGAGAAGAACTATTTCAGCACAGAAAGGCCGAGATCATCTCACCAGCTCCCATTCTTCTTCCAGTCCTTCCAAGCTGGCTTCCTCTCTTTCATCATTCTTCTCTTTTTCTTCCTCTCTTTCAGTCTTTCCCTCACTCTGCCTTTCAAGTTATTCCTCACAACACAGCTTTTTTATACACTCAAACGGGTTAAGTGACTTGGCAGAGAGCACCAGCTGGGAAGTGGCTGGAGCAGGATTTGAACCAAGCTCTTCTGATAAATATTCACCTTCAGTTACAGGAGAAGAGGTCACAGAGTTTCTACCTGACCCTCTGCTAATGCAAGAGTGCAGGTTTGAAAACATAAGCGTTTCTGTGACATGTCAAAGCTCAGGCCCAACTCTCCCATCTAGCTGCCCTCGATCCTTCCTGGATAAAATACCCTCTCCTAACGCTTTTAACCTGCTTCTGCTAAATGAACATATATCCAACTATTCCGTCATCACCTTCACATTAAAGAATTGTCTTCTCATGGTGTCCTGAGCAGATAGATTGGTCAAAGTCCTTTATCTTATCTTGGAGGGATGTGGTATGATATAGCAAACATGATTTTCCTAAACTTTAATAATTTGCATACCACTTTCATGATTTTTACCATATTTTTGTACCAGTTACACTACATCTTAAAAATATTTTGATCTTAATTCATTCACCTTTTTTACTTAAATTTTAAAGGAAACTTTAAATCACTATATAATATCCCTATTGATAAAATCAAAGCTTGATGTGCTTTTTATATGTTTCCTAAACATTAAAATGAATGCATAATTATTAGCATCTTTAAACGTTTGTCCTGCGCTACTTAAATAATCTCAGGAGCACGTCAGTGAAACCAGGGCTGCTGCTTGCAAAACTCCAAGGGCATCATTTGCGTGATCGTCACCTCAAAGCTGTTCAGGGCGCAGCCTGTGGTTGTACACGTTAGCCCTGAGTAAACCCGGGGAACTTTAAGAAAGAGTGGAAAATAGAAGGAGTACTTAGTGGGAGTGTGTCAACTTGTGCTCTAGCCCTGGGACTGCCCCTGATTTGCTGTGTGGCCATAGGCAGATCTCCCCACCTCTCTGAACCTCAGCTTCCAGGTCTGAAAAATGAGGGGGTTGAATTGGAAGAGCTATCAAGGCCCCTTTCAGTTGTTGTAATCCTTCTTTGGAGTAGCTGTAGTCATTTTGGACATCATTCTGAGGCTTTTGCTAGCTTTTAATCCCAGAGGAAAGCCTTGCTGTCACTGTCATTCAGCCAGATACAGTGGGTACTTAGACTGAGGAAAAGAATTTTCTTTGCTCCTGTGCTCAGGAGCTAAGATCAAGCAAGTCTTCCAAGATGGGGTTCATGTTGGGAAGAAGGCAGCTCTGGGAAAAATTATGGGTTTGATGTTACTATACAAAGTCAGCTGTTACCTCTCCAGTTATAAATATTGCTATTTGTGAGGTTTTTTTCCCTCTTGACTAGAGAGTAAACTCTTTGAAGGCAGGGCCTGAAATCCTCACAGTGCATTAACACAGTGGGATCTCAGTAAACGTTTGAAAAGGGGAAGGGGAAGGAAAGGATGAAGGAAGGAGAAAAGGGAGGAAAAGAAGTAAAGGGAAGGAGAGGGGACTGGGGGCTGACCCTTCTATTCCTTAGAATACGCTAAATCATTTTAGCTCATTACAGGAGTGACACCTAGATGTGAAAGGGGAATATTTCACTATTTCTGCTCGCTGTCTTAATTTTCAAGAATGCATATTTCAATAGTAGAAATGGCATGTAGGACGCTTTTCTAATCCTTTCACCACAGATTAGACTATTTTGTGATTTCCCTCATATATCTTTGATCTATTATTCGTCAGTGCCTCTGGTTTAAATAATTTATATGCAATTCTAACTATTATATATTTCCATTCACTTATTCACTTATTCCAAATATATTTTGAGCCCCTACTATGTGTCAGGAGCCATGCTAGATATTGTTGAAAATGTAATGATGAAGAGGCTATGGTCCACGACTTCAAAGTTTTTATAGGCTATTTTGGGAGACAGACAGGTAAATTAGAATAGACCCCTGACATTTCTGACTTACTATTCCTTGTTTCAGCTATTCAATTCACAAATAGCCTCAAAGATCCATGACATGAATTTAGTTGTAATGAGAATAATTATGCTGATGTTGGGGGCTGTTGAGAAGATTAACTGAGATAACGCATTTTTAAACACCCGGCATGAATTTGAATCAAGAGCACTGTAAGACTCTCGTACGAGGGACTCACTTGGCTAGCCAAGCCAAACATAGGTGAGCAACTGGGGTGGGTTGCAAGGAGGAGGGAAACATGGGTAGAATATCCCATCCTCCAAATTTGGGGGAGGGAAACATTTCTTGTAACCAATAAAAAGATAGTAGACCATGAAAAAATACAGGAAATCAGCTGTATGAATTGTAAAACATAAGTCACAGTCTAAGTTCTTATGTGGCACTCTTTTAAGAAATCACAAACTATTTATCAAAGTTGAAAAGAAGAAGTGTGAGCACACTGGTGTAAATCAAGCCAAGATCACTCTTTCTGCGTCCGCACCTGGATGGCGTTCTATTTCCCTGTCCGTACAAATACAGTTGTTCATATCAATACTTCCACAGCTTTGCATCACTTAGAACAGAAATTTATGACTCATTTTTAGCTGTCAATCTGTGTTAACTCTGACGACGTTATTTGAAATTATCAGAAGAAAACTTCTTTTCTTTTTTCAGTTTTGCCCCCTGGCCTCCTTATAGTGGCCATACTCTGAGCAGCCTCTCTTCTCTGTCCGTTTGTCTCTCTCTTTCAGCCCTTACCGTTTTCTCCTGCCATTGCCTCTTCCCTGCCTCCTCAGAACTGTTTGATGAGGTTGGTCAGGTGGAATTAGTGTCTCAGAGACTGGAGAAAACAACTGTGTCCTGGTCCGTCTGCAGGTTCAGGACCTCGGACAGCAACACCAGTGCCCTCCCCATGTAAACTCTCACCAGGCTGTGCCTATGCAGCCAATAACAAACAGTAATCATAAATGTGTGTGTCGGGGACCTGGCATAAGACTCAATTTTATAAGTGTTTTCCTAGCAGAATAAACAAAGGAGAACCAAGGAGGGAGAGATTGAATCTTCCTAAAGAATCTGGGGAAGTCTCATGTAGAAGGTGACACGATACTGGGACCTCAGAGAACAATAGTCATAGTTTCCAGCTGTTTGAACTAAAAGCAATCTCAGTTGTCATTTTATATAATTTTAGTTTGCAAAAAGTTTTGCTTAGTGTATCAGGATCAGGATTGGCTGCATATAACAGAAAACCTAAATAAATAACCTAAAAATGAAGGTAGAGGTTTGTTTCTGTCACGTAAAATAAGCCCAGAGAGAGTCAACATAGAGCTGATATGGAGACTTCACAGTCACTAGAGACCCAAGATCCTTATCTCTCTTTCTTCCGCTATCTTTAGTGGATTCGATTCTGAAGGGCAGCTCATGGTCCAAGACAGCAGTTCAAGCCTCAGCCATGACATCCATATGCTAGGCAGAAATAAGGAGAGGGCAATAATGGTACCTCTGTTATCTAAGTCAGCCTCTTTTAAGGAGACGTCCTGGAAGTCCCACCCTACAGCTTCCATTCACATCTCACTGGTCACCTCTAGCTCCAAGAGAGTTGGACAATGTAATATTTTCAGCTGAACACATTACAGCCCATAACAAACTCAGAATTTTGTCAGTAAGGAAGAAGAGGAGAATAAATATTATATAGGCAACCTGCAGTCTCTGCCACACTTAATAAGCTCTGTAAGGGACCTTGTGGGTCATGTTCTCTGTACCCAGAGCCTAGCACATTGAATGAGAGCATGCATGACTAAACTGCATTTTAGGAAAATTGTGAGGTCTCTGATTCCTCTTGAAGGGTCTCCTCATTGAACTCTATTTCTAGAATTTCCACTCACTGGTATTTCTTCCCCTCTGAAGTCGCCTTGGGCAAGTCTGCCTTTTTCTTTTCCTTTCTTCTTTTTTTGCTGAGGAAGATTAGCCCTGACCTAAGATCTGTTGCCAATCTTCCTCTTTTTACGCTTGAGGAAGATTAGCCCTGAGCTAACATCTGTGCCAATCTTCCTCCACGTTATATGTGGGTTGCGACCGCAGCACAGCTGGTGAGTGGTGTAGGTCTGCACCCAGGATCTGAACCTGTGAACCCGCGCCACCAAAGCAGAGCACACTGAACTCAAACACTACACCATGGGGCCAGCCCTAAATCTGCCTTTTTCTTGCATGGCAAAACCTTCAGATATCTGGAGACAGATATCTTCTCATGTCCTGTCTTCTTCCACCAGAACTTTGCTTCTCCAGGACCATGACCTCCACCCATTCAGCCATTTCTCATAAGATATGACTCCTGGATTCTCCTTTTCAACTTGATTTTATGGCAGAAATTTTGTCCCGCCTGAAGGCAGGAAGGAATGAATCCATTTCAACCATGGGCAGTGCCTAATTTCAGGTGCTGTATGGGCTCCAAACTGACAAAAATAAGGCCTTATAAATTATTATATTTATTCTCCTGCAAGTAAATGTCTTACCCAATACAGTAGTCCCCCCTTATCCACAGCAGATACATTCCAAGACCTCCAACGGATGCCTTAAACCACAGATAGTACCGAACCCTGTCTATACTATGTTTTTTCCTATACATACATACCTATGATAAAGTTTAATTTGTAAATTAGATAAGAGATTCACAACAATAACTAATAATAAAATAGAATGATTATAATAATGTACTGTAATAAAGGTTACCATAAATCTTAGCATTCTCAGCATATGATTTTATTCTTTCCTTAGTAAGTCGAGAACTTTCACCTTTTCAATTAAAGGAAACACTTTATGGCTTCTCTTTGGCGAATCCAAATTGCCAGCATCACTGTTCTTGGGCTTTGGGACCGTTTTTAAGTGAAATGAGGATTGCTTGAACCACAAGCACTGCAATACTGAGATAGTGATCTGATAACCCAGAAGGCTACTAAGTGACTAATGGTGGGGGGTGGGGTCGCATATACAGAATAGATACTCTGGGCAAAGGAATGATTGACATCCTGGGTGGGACAGAGCAGGATTTCATCGCAGCACTGCAATTTAAAACAAATTGTTTATTTCTGGAATTTTCTATTTAATATTTTCTGACTGGTTGACCACGGGTAACTGAAATGATGGAAAGTGAAACTGCAGATAATGGGGGACTACCGCAGATCGGGGAAAAAAAGGGAAAAACATGAAAAGTAAAACAGCCCAAAAGCTGCCACTTGATATTCACAAACTATTACTTCCCCTGCGTTTTGTACACCAGTGGCCCCTGGCAGAGTGGAGGTTTGCCTTTTGGTTGAAGCCCAGGCTCTGCTTCCCTGCTTCCCTAGGGAGTTGAACATCCAGGTCCCATGCTCCTATTTCTCTTTCCAAAGCTGAGTCTCTCTGATTGAAATACTATTCACACACCTGTACCGTGGGCTCACACTCTCTACCCTGCAGAGTCAGTGGGAGCTTTTCCAGAAGATGCAGCCTCCAGTCCAAGGCCTCACATTTGCCTGATCTCCCATTAAGCACCCCACTCACCCTTGGGTCCAGCCTATCTTTCTGCATCTGGATCCCCTGAGTACCTCTGCCTTCACATATTTTATGAATATATACACCCACTCATGCAACCACCACATAGATCAAGATATAGACTATTGATAGGTGCCTAGAAGCACCCTTTGTACCTCCTTCCAGTCGATATCTACCCTCAACACCAACCACTATTCGGGTTTGTTTTGCCGGTGTTTGAACTTCAGAGAGTGGAGTCGTCCTGTACGTACTCTTTTGTGTCTGGCTTCTTCCCTTCATCATTATGTCAGAGCGATTAATCCACGTTTGTGCAGCATGTTTTGTTCTTTTCCACTGTTGTATCCATTGTGATGGAGGATTCCAACGTCATTTCAATTTGAGTCCAATGTGTGGCCAAGATTGAGAACCACGGCTCTAGAGTCAGAAAAAACAGAGTTGAAATCCTATCTTCAAAACTACTTGACTTGAAAATGTCCCTGAAATGTCCACCATCAGGTGGCCTTTGTGATCCACTAGTCATTTGGACTCCCTCAGTTACCACAGGCCTCACTTGGCATCAGATTAACTCACAAAGGTCCAAGGTAAGAAACAGCATGCCAGAAGGACAGCATCTGGTCTTTCTGTTCCACAGAAATTCTTGTAGGAGTTCAGTGATTACTCTTCTCTGGCCCCCGGGTGACAGCTCAGGTACAGGGAGACAAGATCACATCAGTGAATGTGGTGACAACTTTAGTTTAGAAATGCCCTGTCACAAAGAGGAATCAATACGTTACGTCTCATAGGCATAGTTTGCAGGTTCCTTGTGAGACATGAGCCTAGTTACAAGAGTCACTGTGCTCAGGGAGGCCCAAAGCCATGGCTTCCCACCAGGGGCTTACACATCCCAGCCCAGTTGCACTTTACCCATCAGGGGTTATTTTTACCGTAAGCAATGCTGCCTAATACCTAGCTGACGCTGCACCTTTATATTAGACTTCCGGGGGACAGGGCTGTAAAGTTAACCAAATTTGTCCTCAGAGAAGGAGAAAGGGAAAACTCTTTATTCACACTCCCTCAGCTGACGCACCGGCCTTTACAGAGTAGTTAACCAAGAGGATTAGGCCTGAAAACGTCCCTGTTCCTTGAGTCAAAAACAATATTTGGCAAATGAAGATGCTTAATAAATGTTTTTTAATGAGCAAATTAATGACAAATAGTAACAGTTAAAGGTTGCATTAACTAAAACCAAAGAAAACCACTTGATTACTCTGTTACCTTGGACAAGTCAATTTCTCGAAATCCCTGCCGCCTCTTTTGTAAAATGGGAATAATGCTAATTCACATCTCATTGGGATTGTTGTAAGGATTAAATGAGGTAATGTAGGTAAAAGATATTACAAAAAGCCGTGCATAAACTCTATTATAGATGGAGAGAGGAGGCCTAGAGAGAGAAAAGGATTTGCACCAGGTCACGTATGGTGGCAGAGCTGTCCAGGTCTCCTGAGTCCCAGCCCAGTGGCTGTCCCCAATACCATGTGACCTCTTCACACAAGTTGTCTTACCCAGTTAATGGTTAG
>NW_025793943.1:0-744 GCF_021613505.1 Equus quagga | reverse complement strand
CAGCAGCCAGAGTCTTTCCAAAATCCACTCTGACCATGTCATTCTCCCACTGAACCCTTCAAATAGCTCCCTTTAGTTACCTGCGTTAGGTTCAAATGCCTCAACGTGGCATTCGAGACTCTTCATGGTCTTCTGGCCTCCTCTTAACTCTCCACTCGTCACCCAGGCTGCACTCCAGCCCTTTTAAACTTGCAGTTTCCTAAACCCATCATGCTCATTTCTCTTCCTGACGATTGCTGGAGGATGGAAATTTTCAGAGATGAAGATGACAGCACACATGGACGTGGTCCGCCCTTTCTTTTGCACCCCTTAACTGGCAAGGTGAGGTGGCCCAGGGCACCGCCTGGCCCTCTTGCCTGTTTCTTCTTGGCCTGCAAGGCAGCCTTGGCGGGCTCCTTTGGTTACTGGATTAAACAGCTCGCCTACTCCTTTTCTTCTAGGGCTGTTGGGCAAGGCATTTGACCAAATGGGAGTTGTAAGAGCTGCACCTTGGGTTTGGGCTTTGGGGTGAAAATAGGTCTGACTTGGCTCAAGGCTGCTGAGCCGTGTCAAAGGAGAGAAGAACGCCATAGTTTAGAGGCAGCGTTTCCAGGCATTCTACGGCGGGCGGGCATTGGGACTGAAGCCCCAGGTAGTAATGCCATGTTATCTACCTCCTCTGTGACTGTAAAATCAAGAATGGAATTCAGGCAATACTAGGTCCCTTGGCCAGTTAGAATCTTCACGTCTTCCCAGTCCAGTTTC
>NW_025793942.1:0-11555 GCF_021613505.1 Equus quagga | reverse complement strand
GATGCACAAGCTGCAGTGTCCGAGGGGCAGTGTGCTGATGTCTGCACCTTATGTTGAAATGCATCAAGAATGGGATGGGTTGATGGATGC
Source organism: Equus quagga (assembly GCF_021613505.1). Classification (NCBI taxonomy): domain Eukaryota; kingdom Metazoa; phylum Chordata; class Mammalia; order Perissodactyla; family Equidae; genus Equus; species Equus quagga. Next base: position 11,465 of record NW_025793942.1, on the reverse strand, counting down.
GTGATTGGTTAGATGGGCAGATGCCCAAGGACACAGACACAATGCAATATCAAGACTTGGAGAGGCGGTAGGTATATGAGCATTCATTGTAAACATCTTTCACCTCTGAAATAAGTTTGAAAACTTTCATAGTGAAATGTTGGGAGGAACGTCCGTTGAAATTTGAAATTTAATTTGAAAGATAATTCGCCGGAGTCTGTACTCAGCTTCTGCCATCTTGGTCCATCTGGACCCTGTGCCTTTAGCGTGGAGCCGTGGTCTGGAAGGCTCTGAGCCCTCAGCACGGGTGCAGTGCAGGTGGTATTGGTTCGCTGTGGGGGCCACAGTCAGGAGTTGGCCTCCAATCCAGCATCACCCGCACAGGGCTCCTGTTCTCTGCAGTCCACACAGGTAGGTCTTGACCATTCCTGGGAAGGAGATCTTATTGAAAACTGGTTTGATGTGGTCCCAGCACCAAGACCATTTAGAGCCTGCCGCTGAAAAGGAGGGGGAGGTCCGTCTGGGCCAGTCCTCAATACGGAACCCTCCTCCCAAAAAGATTGCTAATGACCTGCACAGAGTCCCAATCCTCCCTCACCAACCTCATGCAGTGGGGTCTGTTAGGGGTCCATTTACAGGGGAAGAAACCAAGGCTCAGAGCAGTAAGGGAAGTGCATTGAAGGGCAGAGTCAGAATGTCTGTAATGGATCAGACCCTCAGGTCAGTAATAATGAGTGTACGGGGGCAGGCAGAGTGCTAGCCGTGACACGCATTACTTCATCCAGCAGGGGATGGTCCCAAGCAAGGAAGTGTGAGCTTGCCAGCAGAAGCAGTGTGGGGTCTGCCCCAATGACAGGCAGTTCCCTGGGCCCCAGGAGCGGAGATCAGGAGAGGTGGGAGGGGCTGAGGTGCCAGATAGGAACCAGCCCCAGGGGTGGCTCGGGAGGGTGCTGACTAGTGTAACGGACAGAATGTCTGCGTCCCCCCAACATTTATAACCCCCAGTGTGATGGGATTCGGAGGTGGGTCCCTTGGGGGTGATTAGGTTTCAATGACATCATAGAATGAGGCCTCGTGGTGGGATTAGCGTCCTTGTAAGAAGAGGAGGAGACCAGTCCCTCTGAGGACACTGTGGGAATGTGCCATCTGTCACCAGGAAGAGAGCCCTCACCAAAACCACCTCTGTTGGCACATTGAGCTTGACTTCTTAGCCTCCGGAATTATGAGAAATAAATCTCCTTTCTGTAAGCCCCGAGTCTGTGGGGTTTGTTGTCACAGCCAAAGCTGACTAATGCCCCAGGCAACAGACACGTGTGCCTGGGAGCCTCAGGGGACAGGGGCCTGGGATTCCTGCCTCCATCAATCAGGCACCGGGGTACAATTCATTTTGTTTTCAACACTTGCACTAAGGGAAATTTAATGACATAAAGGTTAGACAAAACGTGTTGTTCATTGTTCTAGTTTTCCAATCAAAGTATTGAGTTTCTCTGGGGAAGAGTGTTGGAAAAATGCTTGGCTTAGAGTGTGGCACCAGTAGGAATCTGAATGAGGGAGAGAGCAAATGGGGCACAGGAGTGGAGAGTTTCTGAAATGCAAAGCCGAATTGCCCCTCAGCATGGGCCTCCTGGCCTGGCTGCAGCCACTCAAGGGCCAGCCCGGGCACACAGGGCCGCTCTGGGCTTCACCTGGGTCAGGAGAGAAATGCCCTTTCACTTCAGATCATCCCCTCCCCCACCCAGCAGGATCTTCCCTCTGACTCCTGGGCCCAAAGAATGAGATAAGGTCACGCCGGCGGAGCCAGCTCCCCGACTTAGCCCTGGAGTCTCAGCCAGCCCAGACCTGCCCCAAGGCGGGCACCAGGGACACAGTTTCCAGCATCCAAGTGAGGCTGGGGCTTCTCCCAGAGGGCTGTAGGGAGACCCTGGCCAGCAGCGAGTGGGCTGGGGATGGAGGCCTTCTTGTGTGCTGTGCCTCAGCCTGCCGAGCACAGAGAGGTCTCCCTGAGCCCCACACCCAGAGAGCAGGGAGACCAGGGGTGCCAGCCCTGACCCAACCCGGACAAACCAGCCAGCCCAGGGCCTGCCTCTGCTGGGAGGACAAGGCCCCATTGTTCCCCTCCAGGCCGAATGAGGTCTGGAGCACAGCTGTGGAGGGGATTAGGGCCTTGTAAATGCTCAGTAAATCCTCTTGTGGGGAGCCCTGATCCCAAGGGACAAAGGGCCTGTGTTGAGTCTCTGGAGCAGACTCAGGGCCAGCACTGGGCCAGGGTGGATGAGGGGGCAGGGCTTCCCCTGGATCAGTGCCTCCTCCACAAGAGTGCATGAGCGTATGCGTGTTGTAGGGGGACAGGGGGCTTGTGCAAGCTGCTGTATGCAGGGATAGCTGGGCATGTGTGTGTTTCTGAGAGTGCACACGTGTGCGAGGACGTGGTGCACATGTGCATTTCCAGCCCACGTGTGTGCACGTGTATGCATTGTCACCATGCTTGTACACTCTGAAAATGTGTCTCCTGTGTCCCTTAGGCATGTCCTGTCCTCCCCCCCGGTCCAGGCTGCCAACTGTCTTCTCCTCCAACTTGCACCCAAGACGTGCATCCTGGAGCCCTGGCACAGAGAGATCCTCCTTCTGGGTGCCAAACCCTGCCAGCCTGGAGCTGGAGAGAAGGCACGTGAATTGGCAGCAGTAGCCACACTCGTGCCCTGAGGCTGGGCTGGGACAAGAACACGGGCCCCTTTATGTGGCCTGTCCCCTTTCTCCAGAGCTATGCTTGTGAGGTCAGGGCCTCTCGGCCTCCTCCCCACAGGAGGGTCCTGGGGCCTTGAGAGGGGAGCTGCTGTGCCTCCCTGGCCTAGCTTCTGCTGCATTTGGGGGCCTGAGGGCTGCTGGGAGGGGTGAGGAGCATCGGGAGGACAGGAGGGGGCCCTCACCTTGGCAACAAGGATGGGGTCAGTGGGGACCTGCACCCTGAGGAGCCTCTCCAGGCAGGCCAGTGCAGGGCCAGGAGGAAGGGCATGGTTGTCAGGACCAAGCGCCTCTCTGCTCTGGTCTCCCTGAAAGGCTAGTTGTTCAACGGAGACCCCTCACCCCACCCATGAAGCCAGCACCATGGACAGGGCTGCGTCTGTGCCAGGGAAGGAACAGGCACCCAACAGGGAGCAGCCGAAGCCCACTTGTGGCTGAAGGGCCAGAGAGCACATGTTTTAGGTTTTATGGGTCATAGAGTCTGTCACAACTACTCAGCTCTGCCCTTGTAGCATGAGAGCAGCCCCAGAAGACATGGGCGTGGCTTTACCCAGAACACTTATTTATGGGCGATGGCACTAGATTTCATAGCATCCTCCTCTGTCACTTTGAAGTTTTCCTAACCATTGAAAAATGTAACAACTGTTCTTAGCTCTCAGGCTGAGCAAAAGCAGATGGAGGGCACGACTTGGCCTGCGGGCCGTGCTTTGCTGGGCTCTGGCCTGGTTACCTGGTGGAAGTAAAGGAGGTGCCAGCTAGACTTGGCCTCCAGCCACCCCCAGTCCTCCCAGCACTGCCATCCCAATGACACCAAGATCCTGGTGAGCCAGCACTTCCGGGGTGAGTCTGCACACACGGGGTCCTCCTGTGCACCCCTTTTCTTTTGTAACCAAATGGAGCATTCTAAACCCTCCAGTCCACACTGGCCCTGTCTCCTTGGGCAATGTACCAGAGCAGCAGGCATCCCTGTGTAGTATCCCATGGTAGCAATGACCGTCATTTCTGCAATGGGTCCCCTTTAGATGGACAAGTCTGTTGTTTCTAAGCTTCTGTGATTTCAAAGGATGTTGCAAGTGATAGCCTTGCACACCTGCCCACAGAGAACAAAGTCTTAGGCGTCCAGGCACTGAGATGGAGAAGGATCGTGCTGAATTCCTGTAACGCCCCAGGACTAGGTTCTACTGTTATCCCATATATTGGATGAAACAATCAAAGTGCACAGAGGTGACGCAGGGTCCCCAGATCACTTGCCTCGTCAGTAGGGAAAATGAGATTGGGCTCCGATTTGGCTCCAGTGCTGACATTCATATTCACCCCCTATGGTGACGATTGTGACCCTGTGGTCCTTCCCAAAGATCCAGGGGACATGCGGGCAGCCTTAGCTCCAGCCTGACACAGAAAACCTGGACACGCTCCACCAGAAGCATCTGCAGGATGGAGCCCCTGAGAAGCAGCCTGTCACCTCCCAGATAAGGTCTGATCACGGCCTGGCCCCAGCGCTCTGGGAAGGACTGGCCTGGAGAATCGCCCTCTCCCCTTCCTCTGTGCCTCCTGTCTCAGCACCATTGCTGTCCAATCGTCCCACAGCCCAGAGCTGGTCATCCCAGCTATGCCCAGACCCGGCACAGAGGGAAAGTCACAGACATCTCCAAGTGACAGACCACAGAGGGCCACCACCTGGGGTGTCTTTTCCATGTGGTGCCAGGCACACTGGACTGGATTGCCCACTCTGGCTTTCTGAGGGTCAGTGGGGAGCTTGCCTGGGCTCCCCAAAGCCTGTGGGACACTAGGCTCTGCCCAGGCCTCAGTGAGGTCCTGAAACTAGTTCTGCAGGAGGCAGGAGCCCTGGGGCCCACAGAGCTTCCCTGGGCGTCTGACCTACAACCCCTCCATGGGGTTGACCTGTCTGGCCAAGCTGGGAAGGGCTCCCAGCAAACCTCCTTTCCTCTGAGACCAAGATCTAGTCCAGGTGCTGAGGAGAGAGACTCAGAGGTGACAGTGAAATATCTGTCACTGTCCCATCTTGTTTGTGCAGGCCACAGGGCCAAGACAACAAACACAGCAGGTCCGGGAACCTCCCCCAAGGATGGCTCTGGGGATTCCCCAGGAAGAGTCCTCACCTCCCAGCTCCTTCCTGTCCCCTGGTGCCCCTGCTCCTTCCTTCTGGATGGGGGCCCACAGGCCTCAGGAGGGTATAAAGGGCCGTGCAGAGGACGGTCAGGCACAACCAGACTGCCCAGCGCCAGGACTGTCCTGTCCCGGTAAGACGGGGCTCCTCCTCCATGGATGGGGCTGGCGAGGTCAGGCGGGGTCCCTCTCTGAGAGTCGGGTGGGCTGTCCTCCTCTCTGCAGGAGCCTTGGGACCCTCCAGCCAGAAGCCATGCTGCTGTGGCTGACCCTCGCCCTCCTGTGGAGCACCACCTGCTGGGCAGGGCGTAAGTCCGGCTGGGTCAGCCCCCTCCAGCCCATCCATCTGGTGGCCACCCTCCCCTCTCTGCATGCCGGAGACCCAGGGTCTGGGCCCTGCCCTGGCCACAGACTAACTCTACTCTAGTCTCAGGACTGTCCCATCTGGTGGAGGGGCCGTGTCCAGAGAGGGGCAGAGATAGCCTGCATGTCACTGTGTGATTTATTTTCTCTCCCCACCTGCTTCTTTCATCATCTAGAGATTTATGGGCTCGGAGGAGGCCAGTATTTCAGTACTACTCCAGACTATGACAATGACATCACGGGGATTCGGGTGTCTGTAGGGTCTGTCTTGGGCCTGATTAAGAGGTGAGTAGGAGCAGGGCCATGAGCTCTAAGGCTGTGTCCCACTCATGCCAAGTCTTGGGAACATGGGGATGGGGCTAAGCGCCTCTTCTCCCAACATCTTTGCTGGGTATTAATGACTCTTTGAGGCCAGTTAGGTCCTTGGAAACATGGAGCCACCAGCCGTCACCTTTCCCTTCGTCCCTTTTCCTCAGCTGCCTCCTCTCCCACACAGCAGTCCTTTCAGTCCAGGTTAGGTCAGAGAGGAAAGGAAGTGAGGGTCAGAGTGGACCACTGACTGAACACAAGTCACCAGGAGTATGTAAAGGCAGAAAGCCCAGGGCTGCTCCCCTAATGTTGGGGTGGTGTCCTTGTTCAAGGCCTGGGGCAGATCTTAGCTCTGCACTGACAGGCTCCCGGGGACCTGTGAGAGGGAGTGGGGCAGAGAAGCCAGCACCAAAGAGGACAGATTGTGGGTAGAGTGAGGGGAGGCGGGGAGGCCATGGGAGAGGCACCAAAGTGGGGCAAGGATACAGAGAAGGCCAGATGGGTGGAACTAGTGGGACTCCCCAGGTGAGTGTAGGGAGTCACCTGCTTCTCAAAACTGTGTCCTGGGCAGCCTGACTCAGGCTCAGAAAGTCCAAGCTGGGGCTGAGGACAGCTCCCCGCTCAGAGTCACGACAGAAGCACCTCGTGAGGGTCACGGGGACTGGGCACTGCTCCGAGCTCTCCTTTCGGATGATCCTTGAATGCTCCAACAGTCACTCTCATTTGGCAGATGAAGAAACTGAGGCCCAGAGAGGCTGGGTAATGAACCCAAGAGCCCAAAGGCGGCAGAGCAGAGGTTTGAGACCAGCATGTCTGTGTCAGAACCCAGATACATGTGCCTGCTCTCTGGTGGCCAGGGAGGGGTGGCTCGGGGACAGAGGACGTGCGGAGTGGTGAGTCTCCTGGGCCCCGGGCATCCAAAGCTCCCCCTTTCTCCCAGCATCCAGCTGAGACATGGATCCTTCTGGAGTGAAAGACACGGTGCAGAAGGTGGGAAGACCCAGGAATTCCTGCTGCGGCCGGGCGAACACATTATAGCCGTCCTTGGCTCGTACAGGGGTTACCTCCGGTACCTGGTCGTATACACCGACCAAGGGCGCTCAGCCGCATTTGGGCGAGAAGAGGGCAACAGCTTCTCTGCCTCCCCAGACCAACCGTGGAGGGTGCTCACGGGAATCTTTGGCCACCATAAGCTCCTCGGCATCACGAGCATCGGCTTTCAGTGGGATGATCCTCGAGAGGAGCTGACCACTGTACAAACATCTACCTCCTGATATCCAGAGAAATGAGTGCTCCGGGGTCCCCGTAGATGGGGCACGGGTCACCCTGCTGAGGCGGTCTCACTGGTGTTGGGCTGATAGCACTGGGGTATCCGAGTCGGGTCCTGAATCAGAATCCACCAATAAATGCAGTTTCTGCAGGAACAGTGTGTCCAGGCGTGGTCCTTGGGTCTGGGGTACAACCCAAACCTTCTGAGCCTATGGAGGGTGAGGCTCTGGGGTTGAGCTCAGAGATCTGAGCTGCGGGATGAGGCAGGAGGTGGGTCTGACACCACAGGCCTCCACGATTCTGCCGAGGATGCGGGACATGCCCATGCAGACCCTGGGCCGATCCCACAATCTTTCAGGATTCTGGGCTCCAAGGATGCCCTGCCCTCAACTCCCCACTCCAAGCCCATCCAGCTGGCCTCTGCCAGCCCAGACTCAGGTCCAGGCTTCCCGGAGTGTGCAAGGGGCCCCAGGGAAGCCACTCATTCATTCAGTCAGTCACTTCCTCACTCACTCAGCACACAGTTGCCAAGGCCTCACCCACACCAGGCTCTCCTGGGCACTGAGGGTGTAAAGAAGAAGATGCTGGGTGTCCAGCTGAAGGGCACCCCAGGGGACAGAGGCAGAAGCAGACGGAGACTGTTGGTTGTGGCGTCTGCACTGATGGGGACACAGGCAGGGCGTTGTGCAGAGGCACCTGCCCAGAGGTGGGGAGGTGGGGTGTGCCTCAGGGAAGACTTTCTGGAGGAGGCAACGTCTGACTAAGTCCTAAAGGCTGCGTGAGAAGTGGCCAGGTGGAGACAAGGGGAGGAGGGCATCCCAGGGGAGGGGTCAACATGGGCCAAGGCCAGAGCCAGAGATAGCCACGGACTGGGCCACTCCATGTGCGTGAATTTGTTATGGAAGCATCGGGAAACAAATGTAGCTCCAGACCTTGCATGTTCTGTGTACCCCATCCCACACCTGGAAGCCCACGGCAGCAGTCGCCGAGGCCTGAGTCCCTGAGTCCTCCAGGGACCAGGCTCCAAACATTGGACCATGACCCACAGGAGAAACACACCGTACACTGCGACACGAGCACGCACGCGTCCAGAGAACTGCGACAGCCAAACTCTCAGGGATCCTGCCACGTGCAGCCTGTCCCCTGAACCCCTGCTCACAGCAGCCCCATGAGGACAGGACTGCCAGTATCCCCATTTGCAAAAGGAGGAAACTGAGGCACAGGGAGCACAGTGGCTTGGACTAGGTCACTCAGCAGGAATTGGCAGAGTTGGGGTTCCGTGTGACATGGTCTGGCTACAAAGTCCAGCTCAGAACCCAGACAGAGGCAAAGATTTCCCAGTAGGTCCTCATCTTTCTGCGTTTTTCTCCTCTCCACTTTTATTGTACTTTTATTTTAGTTTTAAGGGCTTGTTGAGAGCCGCTTCATGGTTCTCAGCCTGGAGTCTCTGGGAACATTTCAGGAATCCATGAACTTGGATGGGGAAAAATTACCTCTTCATTTTCTTTTCTATTGGATTTTGTATTTCCTTCAAGTATACACGTGACCTCTTACACCCCATTAACAGAGCTTGCAACCTTGTCATATCAATTACACTTCAGTTGTTCCAGACATCCTGAAATCTGCACACATCACTCCTTCACAATTGAGGGTGTTTTCAGACCTGCCTGTTCACCGGCCGATAACAAGAGCACCGGTGTTTGTAGAGCGCACGCAGGTGGAAACACTTGACCAGCCATCTGAGGCTGCTTTGAGGGGGCTCCTTTCTCCCTGGGTGGGGGTGAAGCCGTGGATGGGCAGGGGACTCTCATCCCAGCTTTGCAGCTGCTCTGGGAAGCCCAGGGCCAGGTGCATAATTCCTTTCTTGGCCCGGCTTCTTTTTATATTTTTTAAAGATTGGTACCTGAGCTAACAACTGTTGCCAATCTTTTTTTTTCTTTCTTTCTGCTTTTTCTCCCCAAATCCCCCCATTATAGAGTTGCGTATTTCTTTTTTTAGTTGTGTGTCCTTCTGGTTGGGGCATGTGGGACACCGCCTCAGCATGGCCTGATGAGTGGAGCCATGTCCGCACCCAGGAGCCAGGTTTGCTCTGGTGAAACCGTGGGCCGCCGGAGCAGACAGCATGGACTTAACCACTTGGCCTCGGGGTAGGTTGCCCCTGGCTTCTTAAAAGGGAAATCTGTTCAGTCCTAGAGTTTCATGACCCCTTTCTCAGGTGCCCACCTCTCTTGGGGCTGGCAGCTGCCAGGGGGGACCTGCTTCCCAATGCCTCCTGGGGTGGCAGCAAGGATGGCCAGAAATGGGACAATGTTGACTTGAAGAGTGACAGCACTGATCCCCACAGCAGTCACTGCCTTGTGACCTGATCAGATAGGATGAGAGCAGGAGGGAGAGGACAGTGGGAAGAGGAGGGGGAGGAGGGGGAGCACGGCACCAGCTCGGGTGCTGTTTGCAGACTCTCAGCGAAGCACAGTCCATGGCCCAGTGGATTCTCCTTGTGACAGTTCTCAGGATTTCCTTCAAGGCTCCCTGGCAAACACTGAGCGCATCCTCTGAGCCCAGCCCTCCTGGGGACCACGGAGACAGGCCGTGGTGGAGACGCTGCTCTTGTTCTCAGGACCTCTGGCCCTCATGATGCAATCCTCGCCTAGAGTACGACCCGGGACGCGTGAGCTGGGCTCTCGGACCACTCCCCTCGGTGACAAGGACCACGCGGGTCCTCATGTGTGAACCTTTAGTCAACACGGTAGGGCATTCAGGGTCGCTCTGGCCTTGCCGGTTGGTACCAGCCCGGGGTCACCTGGTCTCCGGTCCCGCCGCTGAGCGAGCGCGCCTGGCTGCAGGAGGCCGCGCTCCGGGACCCAGGACCCGCTCAGAACCGCGCAGGGCCCGCCCCGGGCGCCACAGGCGACCCCGCTGAGACCTCCTTCCCCGCGTGGGCCGTCGGCTGCGCGGTCGCCCCGGCGGGCCCCTGGGTGGAGGGCTGCTCCGGAGCAAGTCCCTACTTGAAGCCGATGCCCGAGAGGCACAAGAGCCCGCGCTGGCCATTGGCGGACACGAGCTGCCGCCCAGCGGCTGGAGGCTGCGCGCCGAACCGCCGGCCAGCGGGGCGCCCGAACCTGGCCTCGCGCCCCCTGCTGGGGGTCCAGCGCAGGGGCCGGATGCAGGCGCGCGCGCTGCCGGCCACCGCGGTGATGCTCTCGCCCAGCCCGTCCACAGCAGGAACTCCTGTGCGCGGCCGCCGGGGGCTCCGTACCGTGGGCGCCAGTGCTGCCCAAACCTCCGCTGAAGGCTGGGAGGGAGGTGCACTCGGCGGCCGGCCCCCACCTGCCCGACGTCTCTGCTCCATCCCGCCTCCCAGCTCTGCGGGCCCTGGGCTGGGAAGTCCGTCCTGCCTTCTACCCAATGCTGGACTGGACTGGCAGCCCGCTTAACGCTCGGGAGTGGCCAGTTCTTTCCCTTATGTGTCAACTCTCCAGGCCTGGGGCTGCCCCAGTGGGGCTTCTTCCGATTTAGGAGGTGCCCTTCTGTCTTCCAGACAGGGGCTTTGTCACCTGTCCTCAGACCAAGGTCACAGCTGCTCCCTCTTCCTTTGCCTCCAGAGTCTGGCTCCAGGTGTGGTCAGACTCTGCATCCCCTGGCCGCTTCTGAGTCTGTTCTCACTTGTTTTAGTGGCCAGAGTGGAGCACTGTGAGGTGGCTGGGGCAGAGGCTGCAGCCGAGGGTGCTCTGGACAGTGACCTGCTGCACCAGTGGGAAAAGAGTCTGTAAGATGGTGGGGCAGCTTTCCCACTGCGGCCCTCCTCCTGGGGCTGCATCTTCCCCAGAGTCTGCCCAGCTCACACTGTCCCCTCTCTCGGCCCCTCCCCCAGTCCACCTGGAGTGAGGGGGAAGCAGCCACAGTGAGACCCTGCCCCCTCACCTAAGCCCAGTGGACCAGAGGTGGACCGTGACCCAAGCTTGGCCCTCATTCTCAGGGCCAGAGATGGGCAAGTCAGGCTCTGAGTGGGCCTGGTATTGTCATGTGTGCGTAAGGAGTCCTGGGGCAGCCGTGTCCCCTTAGTGGAGTGGAACACCCTTGAACCAAGAACAGCAGAAGAGATGGAGAGGTGGCCTGATGGCTCCAGCCAGGCTCTAGTCCACTCTGGAGCCAGATGCTTCCTGCTCTTACATTCCAAGACACACTGCAAGTAGGTTGCCAGATAATATGAAAGACACTCAGTTAAATTTGAATTTCAGAGAAACAGCAAATAATTTTTGAGTGTAACTATACATCAAACAATGCATTTTTTAAAGCATAACTATGTCCCAAATACTAATTTTTTTTAGTATATCTCAAACACTGCACGATGCATACTTACACTAAGAAGAATGCGTGTGTATCTGACATTCAAATGTAACTGTGTGTACTCTAGTTTTATTCGCTGAATTTGGCAAGCCTACCATACCAAGACACCTTGGGTGCTGCAGGAGAAGGAGAGGCCCCTGGAAGCGGAAGCTGGTGGGCGAGGTGAGGATGGGGCCTGTCGGGGAGACGGCCCTGGAGGACAGAGCAAAGGAGCAGTGGGGGAGACAGAGCTGCAGGTGACGAACCGGGGGAGATGCTGGTGGTCTTCCTAGCCTGAGCGGGTTTCTGCTGCTTACTACCCAGGGGCCCTAAGGCAGCCAGACAAACCC
>NW_025793941.1:0-17404 GCF_021613505.1 Equus quagga | reverse complement strand
TTTAAAGCTATGGGAGTTTTCCTTAGGATTTAATTTCTGTGTCACGAAGGTTAGAATACATTCACCTTTGGTTGGTCCCGTCCAGCTGTGAGATTCTGTTAGTATCTCTTTTCCAGGAATTATTTCTAGGGCATTCTCACAGAAGATTTTGGGGAAAAATATCCTCTCATTTCCTCCTTTCCAAAGACTGATTGTTTGACCTCACAAATCAGAATTCATTGCTGCTGCTTCTGGGCCGAGAGCTCCCCGCTCTGTCCCACAGGTACACTCTGTGTCACTCTGCTCTGAATGACAGGTATTCGTTGGCAGCTTTATTTCCTCCATTAGCCTATAAGCTCCTTGAAGGCCAAATCCATGTCCTATTCTTTCAAGTGTCCCTTCCTCCAATATTGACAATAGAGATAGACCCCCTGAAAGCAGAGAAGAATTGGCAAGAACTTTGCACATAGAAGGTTCTCTACACTTGTTCAAGGAAGATCAGATGCACCTCAGACGTTGCAACTTGGTGTCTCAGAGACGGGCGCAGCTCAGCAGCCGAGTCTCCCTCCTCTCTAGCCCATGACACCCGGACCAGCCTGGGCCCTGGTGTCAGAGCGAGTTTGTGTATCACTCAGCTAGGCTATGGAGCCCCGTGGTTTGGTCAAACATCAGTCTAGATGTTCAGGTGAGGGGATTTTTTCACATATGATTAACATTCAAATGATTAGACTGGAAGAAGCAGGTCACCCTCCATAGTGTGGATGGGCCTCATCCAATCAGTTGAAGGCCTGAACAGAAAAAACTGAGGTCCCTTGAGGAAGAAGAAATTCTGCCTCCAGACTGCCTTCAGACTCAAAACTGTGACATCAGCTCTTTCCTGGGTCTCCATCCTACTGCCTGCTGGCACAGCTCTACTGCCACTAACTAATTGGTACTTCCACAGAAAGCCAGAGCAGGGGTACAGGATGCATTCACCCCTCTCGTGATTAGCTTCCCAGCCCCACTCCTGGACCAAAAAAAAGGAAGTGGCTATGAGATGCTTCATGAACGTTTCCATCACTCTGCACTCTGATGCCTGCTCAGCTGCTAGCAGATGCCAACCTCTGCTAACTTCCCCGGGGCCTGAACCACAGGCCAGGACAGCCCTGGGTTTACTTGCATCTACCACCCAATTTAAGTCATGTGGTTTTTCCCCAGGAAATCATGGATTATCTGAAGATGAGAGCTTATCTCTACTGGTAAAAGCAGATTTTTTTAAAGGGCAAGACCCACTCCAGCAGAAATACTTTGCTACCCCTCAGTAACTATTCTTTTGTATCAGCCCCCTCCCCTGTTGAAATGTCTGCATTCCCTTCAGCCCTTTCCAGAAGGGTTAAGATGTGATTCTGTTTCATTATCAATTCTAAGGGGACCGTCTATTGATGCTTAAAGGAGCCGCCAAACTAGATTAAGTTCTCCTCTTAAAATCCTAGACTTCTTGCCTAACTTTAAAAATAAAAATAACAGGGGCCGGCCAAGTGGCCTAATGGTTAAGTTCCATGTTCTATGCTTCAGTGGCCTGGGTTTGGTTCCTGGGTGCTGACCTACCCCACTCAAGGGTGGCCATGCAGTGGCAGCGACCCACATACAAAATAGAGGAAGATGGGCACAGATCTTTAGCTCAGGGTAGATCCTCCGCAAGCAGAAAAAAAACCAACAGAAAGATTGGCAACAGATGTTAGCATAGGGCAAATCTTCCTCAGCAAAAATATAATAAATAAATAAATACAACCAAGACAGAGGTAAGTGGAAGATGGATCACTCCTTCAAAACTACAAGGTTACCATTTTCAAAGGATGCTATTTCCCAATAAAATCTTATAGGAAAAGTCAATGGTATTCAATTGCCCTGGTGTGTGCACAGTTACTTCCTTGCATAAAACTTTTGCTAAAAGCTGAAACAATTTAGCATTTTCTCCTTCAATCTATTCTCCACATGAAAAGGCAAATTAGATCACAGTAGAATTTCCTGCTTAGAACTCTTCACTGCTCTGCATGCCCTATAGAATAAAATCAGAATTCCTTGGCATGTTGTATAAAGATCAGAGACACAAATGCTGACAGCCTGGAGGTGGGGACAATGACTGAACCGGATGGGGAGAGGTCTGACCAACTGGGAAGTGCACACGTCATCCATTGGTGCTGTGCTGGAATTAGAACAGGATTGCCAGACCTTCTAAATTTTCTGTAAAGTCTTGAAATCTAGGTTTTTCTGTGTAAAAGATCCTAAATTTTAATGTTAACACCTTATTTTTAAAAAATACTGAATGAGCCAAACAAAACCCATCTAATTTCCCATTTCAGCCCACGGCCCCTCTTTGCAATGCTGGACTCTGACGTCCATCCACCTGTAGGGCTTCAGCTGTCACTCTGCCCCTTAAACACTTACCCAGCGCTCTGATCATAGTCTGAGAAGGGCAGCTCTGTGAATGCACCTCCCTGGTTCTCAGTGCGGGCCTCAGTCACGTGCTCACAAACCCCTTCTTGCCTGCTTTTCTTACCTGCAAACATGTAAGTCATATGTCACGATTCAGCTCGAGCCTTTCCTCAAGGCATCCCTCCTCTCTACCCAGGCCATACTCACCATACTGTCCCTTGTCCCCCTCCCTCTCTATCGAACTTCCCTATTACACCTGTAATATTTGGCTCTTTTTTATTCACCTGGCTTCCCCCAAAAGACTGTAAGCTCCCAAAGGCAGAGACAGCATCTCATCGATCTCTGTATTCTCAGCACCTGACGCAGTGCCTGGTGCTTCATCATCATCATCAATACACGTAGTACCAACTTCAGTCCTGGTGCCTTACAAGTGTCAACTCTCACAGCAACCAGTTTCGTCCTCCTCATTTTACAGATGAGGAAACTGAAGCAGGGAGTGTGACAAGATTCAACACCAAATAGTCTAGACTCAAAGACCTTGCTTCTAGACCATGCTTCCAGACCATGCTTCTAGACTATATTTCCTCCCATACAGAGCAGTGTCATTCTTCAGAAATTAAATCTAAAGGTCATTTCCTAGTAGTTGACCACTTTTCAGTATTTCTAATCCCTTTCTTATGTACGTTCAGTGGCTAATCAAACAAAAGGGCTCAGAGACTGTTTTGCCAAGAAGGCAAAACTTTATTAAAATAACAGTCTTCAAAGAATCTAAGCCCACGTCACCTTCAGATTTCTTATGCCCTTGATTCAGCCTTGGTGAAAAGAAGAGTGTGGCCTGACCCAGTGTAACCCCATTAGGGAGTTTCTTCTGGTGCAAACAACAGTTTAAGCAAATATGCCCTTCTGTTTTCTCTAGTGCTCTTTGTTATTGTAGCAAAATCCATGGGGGTTCATGTGGGAAATGAAAGGGCCAGAGACAGCGGGACTTTTCATCATACACAGAAATGCAGTGAAATGCTTTTTATTCCCGTTCGAGCAGTTATTATTCATCTGTGTGACTGAAGAACAGAAGGTCTAAAGAGAATCTAAGTCCTAGACTGGCCTCTGCTCCTTCACCCAGATGGAAGCTTCAGGGCGAGTGCTGTCACTCTCAAAGACCACGGAGTCTGCCTTTCCTGTGCAGTTCAAGGACTCAAACTACAGATGCTGTCCTGTTTTCAATCTGATTATAAATACCCAAGTGAAGCAGTTCACTGTTTAGAAAAGCTGGAGACCTGATAATACTAAGAGATTGTGAGGTGCTCGGTTGACACTTAAATAGTGGGGCCAAGGACAACGTAGGAATTCATTTAGTGCTAATGATGAGGAATGTAAAAAGCACTGTATCTGTGAGCAAATGTCCTTCTCTTGGTCAACATCTGTGAATGGATCACTGAAAAATCTGATAAAGGAACATTGTAAAAGTACCCACTGTAATCCAAATGATCTCCATCCGCTACAGCTCCCCTTCTGTAAGGCTCGAAGTTGGCATTGTAAAACATTTCAATTACCAGTTTGCTTCAAAATGAACAATGTACCTGTGGTTAGAAACCTGCCTTCCTGTCATCAAGGTATTTGAGAGCCAGAAAGCTTAACTCCCTGTTTGATATTGATTTTCCTTCTGTAATTTTTTAAATAAAGATTTCATGCCCTATATATATGCTTTATTTTTCCGTCAAAATCTTTTTATACTCCTGACCGATGGAATGTGCTGCCATCTGCTGGTCATTGGCATGTAATTCCATATTAACAATTTGGGGTCCTTGAGGAAAGAACTATGAAAAACCACATGCATTGTTCTAGAAGGAACTGAAGTAAATTACTGTAGAGTACACTTGCCACTTTAGAAGTGACCTTTAAATTATAACACCTCTCTTTTTGACTTTTTCCTTTTTGTTTCTTTCTCCTATGAAGCCAACATGACTCAAGTATAGGACAATGTTGACTCGTAGGTTTAAACCAGAAAAAAGCAAAGATTTGCTGCCACTTCCTGTTCCAGTTCCTTAGCATTTCTGAGCTTTCATTTTCTCTTTCGCTGAAACTAAAAACATAATAATTAATTAATGTGTTTGTTCGTCCATTTATTGCTTCATATAGTCGTTCACTCAGCTATTCATTCAGTGAAGGAATATAAGCCATAATACGCACCTAGGAACCACGCTCTGTGCAACATGACTGGGACACAAAACTGACCAACGTGACAAGGAAGGAAAAATGAAGAATTTCAAGCCAAAATTACATGAGAATCTGTTTTAAAGTGTGCCTAGAATCCATCCGTTCAGTTGTACCAAATCTGTGATGCCTGGGCTTAGCGATAGTCTGAGGAAGAGAGAGAGGACAGGAAGGGGTGGACAGGAAGGAAAGGGAGGGGGATTCAGAGACAGTGGGCAGGCACAGAGAACAGGATGCAATCCAGGCAAGACAGCACGCAGAGGACAACTTCTTGTTTCCTCTCTATTTTGAACCCAATATAAGCATAAAACTCTTTAATAAAGAGCTACATGAGATAGTAGGAGTATGTTCCTTTTGGAGCAAGATTTGTGTCTAATGTTTTAACTTAATTCTGGCAATTGTTGTCAGATAATCTAAAATAAGATTTTGTGTCTGTTACCAGATCTCTGGGGAGGCCCATGAAACTCTCACCAACACCATGCTTCCTTCCTCTTACCTTTGCCCCATTTGGCCAGCAAGAGCTATTCTCACGGTTGGATCAGAAGCATGCTCCTCAATTCAGCCACTCAGTGGCAATACCACAGCCATTGATGACACACCACAGAGATGCCATATCTCCAGGAAACACCATCCCTCCACTTGAAACTTGGTGCTTACGATTCCCTCCTCCTCCTTTCACCCTTGATGTAGCTAACTAGAAACTGTCTCTCAGGACCCTCGTCACATAGCCCCTCCTCCAAGAAGTTTGCCTTGATTCTTCCCAAGCTACCAAGCTGATCAAGAACTCCCCTCTTCCATTTCCTCTCAGCGCTTTATAAGTGCATTTTCCACTGCAGCTGGGAAACGATTTTTTAATTATTAATAAGCTCCTCCACAACCTCAACCTCCTTTGAGATCCCTCTTTCCACCTCCTTGCCTTGGCTGAAACCTAGTCAACCATTTCCCTCCACAGCCCTCTCGTGGGGAGGTTGATGTACCTCTCTGTGTACTATGGGATCGTGAGGAAGGGTGGCGTTCCCCTGGCTCCTCACTGCCAGTTCTGGATGGTTTGCTTCCCTGACCTCGATAAAACTATCACTATTGTGACATCTCTGGGTTCGTTGTGGCATCTCTGCCATCCTTCTGGCTGTAATTTGCCAGCTCCTCCAGCAATTGGCTCCTGCCTCCTGTCTTACGCTTATCCCCAGCCCTGTCACAGTCCCAGGAGATGCAGTATGAATGCAGACAACACACCCAAAACACGCCTTCTACCCTATCTGATCATCTGATTCAGTTGTTCACTCCCTTGATCTTGCCATAGCCTAGGGTTACTATTCTTCTAAAACCTTGAGCTTCAGTATCGCCCTCCAGGACCTTCCCTCCCTCCATCTTTCACACCTCTTCACCCTGCCATCACTCCTCTTGGACTTCTTTAAGACTTCCAGTTCCTTGATCCCCCACTTTCACCCATCACCCAGCTCCTTCCTGGTCTCTTTGTTCCCTCTAAGGCTGGACTCCCATGGTCGATAATATGAACTCACCTCCCTGACGCCCTCCATTCCTTGAGGTCCTATCTAATTAGTCAGTAGGGGCCTATCTCAGAGAACTGTATACCCTTGCAGATTGGACCCCTTCAAATTCATGGTCCCTAATCTGACATGGTCTCACAACCATGTCAAAAATGTGCCATCTATCCTCAAATCCATATGCAAAGTCCATCTCCCACTTTGTTGAGACAATTAGGCCATCAGGAGTGGTCTCCTAGAGGTTCTCAACACCTGCTCTTAAATTTATCTGGAGCTCATTCTTACCCCCTTTCTTGCAGACCCATGTCTCTGTCCTCTGACACAGGACAATGCTCCTACCAGGACTTCCAATCCCGTCCCTCCGGGATTCTCTGGGATCCTGCTCCCTTAGCCGTCCATCTGTATTAGTATCTTCCAGTTGTTCTTCAGTGTGAACTTTTTCCCCTCTGCTCACAAACACATTCAAAACTCTCCCACCATTAACTGGAAGGGGGAAAAACAACCATTGACTTTCTATCCTCTTCTTATCATGTCCCAAGGTCTCCTCCTTTTTCATCCAAACTTCATGAAGGAGGTGTCTGTTCTCTCTTTTCCTCACCTCCAGACTGTTCCTCATGCTCTTCAATCTGGCCACAGTTTCTGTTCTTCATGGAATAATCAATGTGAGTTTTTTGTTTTTATGTTTAATATTCTGGAGTGGAGGGCTCTGTATGTATAAAGAAGTGTTTAAAAGCTATATGGTTTTAAAATTAACGTTCAATTTCTTAAGGTCGCAAAATCAACAAGTCTTTCTTAAGTAGTTATGCCCAACTTACAAATTTTGTCATTCTATTTCTAAATTTAGTACAATGAGAAATATCATCACTTTTTCAGTGGTTATTGGATGAACATTTCTATATTGAACAGAATAATTGCCCTCAGTCCTCTTTTATAATTATATTTACTGAGATATTTTAAACATTTTTCAAAAATTTAACATTTTCTTTCATTTTTAAGCATTTCAAATTCATTACAGAACAAATTTACAAAGCCTATAAACAAAACATTTCCAAGAACGCAAATTTTTTTTAAATAAAATTATTTATATATGGAAAGAACTATCTCTTTTACTCAGAGACATAGCAATCAAATCAAGACATCTTTTTTTGACCCACAGTTTTACTATTATCAGGCCAGAAAGGAAATGCAAGGACTTCAATCATAACACCTGCTTTTATATAAGCACAGATTTCCTAACTCTATATATCCATCCTATCAGAAAAATTACTACTTTTGCACCATCAATAGTTGCAAGAATCATTGAGCTATCTCTTAATTTATAACCAGCTAATCACAAAGGCTCATACAGCATCCTTTAAATTCGTCCAAAGCAGAATACAGATCATTGATAACCCTACTTGAGGTTATTTCTTAGGAAGTCTGATTATCTGATAAATGTTATCAAAAATAGTAAAGTATCAAAAATATCAAAAATAATCACTGAAAAATCAGAGCACTCAACCAACTTAGTGCAACAGTCCCAGGGTGGTACCAACAAAAAAGGCAATCAACTCTCATGATAGGAAATGAAATATTGATGAAAATCACTCAGCAAATGTTTTATGAAAAATGTAGAGTCCTGTCGTTTGAATTGTAAATGACCATATCTAAAGTAAAGTGATCAAGAGAATCAGCCATTAGTTTATTGCTTAGATCTGGGCAACCTGAACCTACAAAAATCTCCTTTCCCTTGGAGTCAATGACACTAAGACAGACACAGGAATATATACGGCACCCTTTCCTCTATGACCCCCTCCCAAGTCCTACTTGTCCAGCTCCTCATGCCTGGGTTGTAAATCTACTAGTCTGAACTATATGGCTTTATGAAAAAAATTAAGAAATATCAGAGAACATCCAGGTTTTTCAAGTAGATACAAAGTCAGATTTCACCATTTTAAGATAGATACACCAAGGAATTTGACTGTTCAAAGGTAAAATTCTAGCCCCATCAAGGATGTCAGCATCATGGTGGAGTGCACTTGCCCGGGACTCTCTCCCCTCCAACATATAACAAAAAGAGGCATCCATACTCCAACAGAGGACACCCCCACAAGACAAAATCCTCTTGCACCCACATGACAGAGGGCAGAGAGGCTGGACCCCGCCCACCCTCGGAGGAGCTGGAACGGAGTAAGAGAGAACTTTGCTCCCTCCCCTGAAGACTGTGAGGTTCCCAGAGGGAAGGAATGGGAGAGGGGGTTGCACATTTGAAGGATCACCAAAGACTTCCTAGGGCCGTTACAGCCTGGAGGGAAGCCCTCTAACGGGGAAAGCTTTCATGAAGTGGGGCGGGGGCGGGGGCGGGCAGTGACCTCATCAAGCCAACACCCCAGCCCAGGAGACCAGATAGTAGGAGCAGAGCAAGAAAGCCCATAGTGCATCCAAGAGAAAGCGCCCCTCCCCCACCTGCCCAGTGTGGCTCCACTGCCTGGGATCTCAGCTCCAGGGGAGGGCTCAGACTATGTGGCTCTCGACCCCCAACCAGTGGCAATAGGCAGTAACTGCAACCGATTAAAATTCTAACCTCATCATCTCGTACATATATATGTACATATATATTTCTGTAGAATCAGGGTTTAAAATTGGGGTTTAGAGGAAAAGTATTTATACATGTATCTATCTATTTAATGTGTTTTCAATTTAGAATATGGATCAAGTCAAAACACTGAAATATGAACGGCCAACATGCATATAGGAAAAAGCTTAAACGTATAAGTAGTCAGATAAATGCACATTAACCACAAAATAGATTATATATTTGTAAATATAATACTTGTTATTGGTGAGTGTGTAGGAAATGGACAATTTCATTTTCCTCCCAGAGAGTGCAAGGTGGTAGTAACTTCTTACAACCTGGCTCAACACAAAATGTCTACTCCTTTTGCTTCCCTATCTCTACTTCTAGAAAAATTATCTTTAGGAAAAAAATTATATTTAAACAATTATTTATATAAAACTAGAAATGACATGAACATCCAATGAAAAGGAATGTTGATTGATTAAATGGCTATACAAAATATAAAATCTGATATTGTCTAAAAACTTATTGTCAAATCATCTTTGCCTTTTGGCTTAAAATCAAAATCAGGGGCCGGCCTGGTGGCATGGCAGTGGGGTTCTCGCCCTCTGCTTTGGTGGCCCAGGTTTGCAGGTTCAGATCGCACAGACCTACACACTGCTTATCAAACTCTTCTGTGGCAGGGGGCCCACATGTAAAGTAGCAGAAGGTGGGCATGAATGTTAAGTCAGGGCCAGTCTTCCTTAGCAAAAAGAAGAGGATTTGCAGTGGATGTTAGCTCAGCGCTAATCTTCCTCAAAAATGAAAAAAGTCAAAATCAATTGCACATTAAATTAGAGTTACAAGAATAATCTGTGAAATTCTATGTATTTTTATATACTTTACAAAGTTTAAATACAAAATACAGAGCTTTACCCCAAACTTAACACAAAGGTATTAATACTATGCTTGCTTTATTTCATTTCTATATTTAATTCAAAACTTTTCTAAGGTTGTACGGTAATTACCTATGGTTACCATAAAATTTATTTTCTAAACTAGGACACTTTTGAGATGGAAAGTGGGAACACTAACAATAATTCACATGCGTTAGTTGATTTCTATCAGGGATCTCAGGATCGTCCACGCACACCAGACCAGCCCATACTACCCCATACTTATCCAAGGACTGGGAGCAGTTTTCAACTGGGGTGAGCAGAGCTTCCTGGGTCAGTGTCCGCGACCACAATATAGATTTCAGACCAGGTCTCAGGACCTGAGAATCCCCTGCTTCCTGAGTGAGTCCATCTGTGCTGGCGGTAGACCTGCGAGGTCCCTTTACAATTGCTGTGTCACCCAGGGACTTCAGGCTTATATCCTTCATAGGGATTTTGTGATTTATACTGACTGAGTTCTTACTGAATTCTCCCTTGCTTCCTTTTGTTGCCTGATTTGGGTAGATCGAATTCTCCACCACCAACATCCTGGATTCCTTTTAATGCTTCTGACCAGCCACAGCTCTGAAGTCGTTTTCCTATCATCTCATTGGCTTTGGTATTTTCTTCATATTTTCTTTTCTGGCTCTGAAATGATAAATTTTTGTTCATGCTACGGATAAAGGTCACCAACAAGTTTCTAATAATCAAATCTAATCAATCATTTTTATTCCTAATTTTAATGGGCTACATCATGGTCAGTTACCTGAACTGCTCTCTCCAGCAACTTCAGTTTCCTTCACATGTATTGTCTCCCTCTATCTCTGTCAGACACACACACACACACACACACACACACACACGCTGCTCAACTCCCTAACTTCTTGGCTCATCCCTTAAGACCCAGCTCAGATATCACTTTCTCCAGGAAGACCAGGAAACGTGCCCTGCTCTGTGCTTTCACAGCCCTGAGTGGCAGTCTCTAACCTCACGCTCAGCACACTTTCCTAACATCTGACTTCTCTTTCTGACTGCTCTCACCTGGGAGTTCCATGTAGGCTGAGAGTGTATAGGCCATACATCTTTCTCTCTTTGGCACTTAGCTTGAGCTCAGCACATAGTGGGAATAACAGATAGTAATTAAGAGATCCGACTCTGTAGTTAAGACAGATTTAGGACTGAATCCCGATTACCCGAGTTACACAAGTTTGAGAAGACTTCAAATGTGCTGAGTCTCATGCAATAATAGTGATAATATCACCTACTGTGCACTTCTCAAGCATCACATTCCACCTTGAGTTTTATTATCTTAGTTTGTTGCATCTCTGTGAAGTTCACGGACCCCTGGGAGAGGTAACATTTTAAGCTGATATTGGACATTTACAACTGGCAGGAATGAAAGGTTTGATTGATTTTTTTTGGTGGGGAGGAGAGAGGAAAGACCACAAGGCCCCAAACAGACAAGGAAGCTTTTGAAAGAAGCAATAAGCACAAAAGAGAGGTGAGAAGGATTCAACTTCTCTTGGTCTGCTCATCAGAAAAACGGGGATTAGAGCGGCACCCGGGTGGAAAGGTGGCTGTAAGGGTTAAACGAAGAATATACGGTTCTCAATAAATATTAGCTATTTTTAATGTTGCTCTTGAAGATGCTCAGAAGACAACCATGACCCCATTCCCATTTATTTTTAAGTCTTTATTTCCAGACAACACATGGATTTAGCAAGGAAAGAAAGAAATGCTCTGTTATTTCTTATATTTTAATTTTTCTCCACTGCCCACATGTGTGCCTTAAGTTCTAACAGTAGAATGAGGAGCAGAGGCCACTCAAGGGCCTGTCTTACGAGTCTCTCAACGTCTTAGTCAGTTGCGGCTGCTATAAGAAAACACCACGGGCCAGGTGGCTTAACAACAAACCTTTATTTCTCACAGTTCTGGAGGCTGGGAGTCCAAGATCAAGATACTGGCAGACGCAGTGTCTGGTGAAGGCCTGCTGCCTGGGTCGCAGACAGCGCTCCTCTCGCTGTGTCTTCACGTGGCAGAAGGGGTGAGGGAGCTCTCTGGGGTTTCTTTGTAAAAGCACGAATCCTATCTATGAGGGCTCCACCTTCACAACCTGATCGCCTCCCAAGGGCCCCACCTCCTAATACCATGACGCTGCGGGTTAGAGTTTCAACATACGAATGTGGGAGGGACACAAACATTCCGTCCATGACACCATCACAGCTCAGTCCTGACGTACTGAGCAGAGCAGATTATGTTTCAACTGTAAAGTTAAAATACATCTGAGCATCTCTAACTTCTTGGTCCTTTTCTATACGGAGGACAGAAAGTGAGGCCCGTGTCTCCTTAGAGCAAGGCTGAACATTCTCCCTTCACCAAGGGAGGGGTGTGGGGTTTAGGCTTCATCTTGTAGTTTGCTTGTCCTATAATAGAAATAATAATATCTATTTCAAAGGATGTGAGGCTTCTGGGATTCCAGGAAAGATGGCCATTCTGTCAACCAGAATATCTTCTTAATGCACAGCATTGTTATAAGGAGAGTGGAAAGTCGGACAAGATTTTTCTTCACTGAATCTCAATAATACTTAATTATGTCCTCTTCAGTAGGGGCCCCAGAAATGAAAGGATAGATACAATTAGAAGAAGAGACAAGATCACTTGAAATGAAAGCTATTCCGAGCTATTTCTAGGGTCAAACAGACTTAGAATAGAAGGAAGGAAGGGGGAAAACTAAGGGAGTGGAACTTGATGGCATTGCAATAAGACAATTAAACCCTCGGGGAATCTCCAACCATCCAGAGCCACATTCAAAATAGATGGTCACAACCTGCCCTGCTGATCTCATTTCAAAGCAAGTGGCTCTGCCCTCAACCAGAAATACAGATGCCAAGTTATGTTTTATTCTTGGACACTCCACTCTTATTAAAGGTCATTATAAGGAATCGCCACTTAAAATTTGCGGCAAATATTTTCTGAGGAAGTTAACTTCTAATTCCCTCTATAAAGTACCCTCCAATAAACGTATGGCAAAAATTAGATTTAAGCAATATTTTCTTTGATCATAACACATTACTATGCGTCTTTACTCCAATAACAGGAGACTGGAGTATTATTCTTTTTTTTCTTATTTTCTTAAAATTTTAGTCTAAGTGATAGCCACTTACTGACCTGTAAGACTACTTGTCTAAGAAGAAATTTAAGAAGCTCCAGTTAATCAGGCTTTCTGTGGCAAAATACATTCAAGTCTGTAGTTACTAAAATGTTAACGTTAAATTTTATTAGGCCTATACTGTATAGTGTGAGAAGAAAAACGCATAGTTTTATTTTTTTAAATAATAAAATACTTTAATTATTCAGTTATTTACCACAATCAGGAGAGGTAAAGAACTTGGACTATAGATAAATCTTTTATTTATTTAACAAGTAATATTAATTTTTTTTTTTTTACAGAAAGTTACCTTAAGACTGGCCTGGTACATATTTTTATATCTTTTACTCCTTATCCTAATAAACACCAGCCACTGTTCCCTTATAACTCCATTTTTTTCCCATCGTGGCAGGAGAAAGAGAAGTATTTTGAGAACTTTATGAAGAAAAATTTCTCTGAACACAATTTTATTAAAGTTTGTTGTGTCTATTTGGGATTAATCTTTTTTCTAATGACCATATTGTGTGCAAGGACGATATTGAGGTTTTTGAACCTGAATTTACAACAATTCAGACATGTCTAGGTTCTTTATGCCTGCCTGGTTAGGAATTTGAAGGGGCAAAAATTTTTTAAATTTATTATTATTATTAATTTTTTTATTGTCCTCATAAGATATTTTGTTGACCGTGTTCTGCTATATCCAGAGTGGCTACTTGCTAATAGAACTTTAAGTTTTTTCCCCTAAGCTTCCAATGCCAGACTTTAATCCACTAATAAAGTAGTGGCCAAAATGTCCCTACTCACTGCATCTCCTGTGATACGGGAGTATTATAACAAGATCTGAGTCACACAGAATTTTAGGATCTGTAAGGACACTCTCAGGTTGTTTAGAATTTTTATTTTGATCCAAATTTCTACAAGGTGGTGGGAGTTATATGTTACTTCAGCCATGACAACTCGACAGCTTTAACATGCCTAGCTGAGGAGGGGTTACCAACCAGCTTGGGTCAACTTTGTAGCACCCATCCAGCCCTGACACACTCAGGAGGAGAGATGGGACCACTCAGTGGGAAAGCTGATATGGTTGGCTGAGATGATA
Source organism: Equus quagga (assembly GCF_021613505.1). Lineage (NCBI taxonomy): Eukaryota > Metazoa > Chordata > Mammalia > Perissodactyla > Equidae > Equus > Equus quagga. Next base: position 3,576 of record NW_025793941.1, on the reverse strand, counting down.
CATTTCACACATTTGTATGAATATTTCCTCTTGAATATTTGATGATCCTGGAACGATCTGGAGAAGTCTTCAAAATTCGCGTGCAATTTAGTCATGTTTAAAGACAAATTATTGTAGGTTCTCCCCCTCCAAGGCAACTGTGGGACACTGATGGATCATTGCTTGAGACCTGAAACGGACAGCTATTGGCAATACCATCTTAGCAGCTTGTTGGCTAGGAGCTGCAAGTTGGGGAGGTATGTATGAGGAATTATCTGAAAAAAGAGAAAGCCACTGAAATATCCATATGGTTTCATAATTAGAATTGTTGTAAGGTGGCCTGGGTCCTTCTTTAGAAATGCCTTCAGAAAAACAAGGGTGCAGGTGATCAGAAGGAATGCATAAGGCAAGAACAGAAGGGAAGGGCAAGATGCTACTCTCAGAGAGAGACGCTAGATCCTTCTGTTGTCCTGTTGAAGATTCCTCAGACCAAGCAAAAAGGGAGACCACTGATTATCAGAAAGTTTGTCCCCCTTTTATTCGAGGGCTTGCTGAGAAAAAATTATCTAAAACTTGGAAATAAGCCAAAAAGATTACTGTCTGTCTTTTCAAAGACACATTAAAGCATTGTCCAACAAGGGGACCCAAGGGCCATCTGATTCTGGAAGGAGAGTGGAAAACAATGGCCCACGTCCTCTGCCAAACCAGCTCTCCACCTGTTTCTGCACAGATTCAAACTAAGAATGGTTTTCACAATCTTAATGGTTGGGAAAAAATCTAAAGAACAATATTTTGTCACAAGTGAAATTCCAGTTTTAGTGTCCATAAAGTTGTACTGGGATACAGCCACGCTCATTTGACTAGACGTTGCCTACGTGCCCGAGCTTCACACACTCCTATGTTGTTGCCTCTTGGTAAGCAAGGTTTGCTGACCCCTTACCTAAGCTGTAACTTTTATTACTTCTTATTGAGAAGGGTTCAGACTCTGGCGTCAGATACCTTGTTTGAGAAGTTATGCATTTTTTTCACTGTTAAAGATGCACATGGTATCTGTTCACAGAAAAGACAACCAAAAGGGCTACAGTTTTATTGCCTTGTGAAACAAAAATCAGTTTTCTATCTAATTTTTCCATCTCATGCTAACATTCTTTTTTCTGCTATTTCAGCTTCTTACATCCTCCTGTGAACCAGCTTGGCCATCCCGCTGGTGCCTTTACTGAGTTAAATACAGCTCTGACACAGGCTGACTGTATATTTGTTTGAATATTGTGTGTTTAAATTTCCGAAAACTTATTTGGACACATTCTTCTAAAATGGACTCGTTAAGAGAACCCTGTAGGGGCTGTTGTGAGTTCGAATCCCACGCGTCTGGCCATGCCACGCGTCTAAGTATTTGTGTGCTTTTATTCACGATGCACAATGAAGGAAACTGCGAGAGTCCCCTTGGAGGTGGGTCAGTTGGTCTTGAAGGACACAGCCCATACAAAAGAACAAAATAATGCCTGACAGCAGCTGGCGGGTGGGTGTCTGGTTTCTCAGAAGAGGTTAGAAAATTGCTTAAATTTTGTCTAGAAATGCTAATTTCTTTCCAGAAATGGCTTCTGAATTACATCACTCAAAAAAACCAAACCAGACTTGGGACAATTTTCCCTTCAAACACATCACATAATCAACACAAGTGCTTGATCCCTGACCCGAAGGTTATGGCAGAAAAGTCCAGAAGTCCAGTTTAACCCCTTCTGAGTTCCCAACTCCTTCCAGCGTAGGGGTCTTCTAAGGCTCACAGGCTCTCACTTGTTACGGGGTCTAAATTTTGGCAAGAGAACGTGTCGAGTAGAAACTGGACTTGCTGGTCACATCAAAGCAGGTAAGTTGGTCAAGACCTCCTAATTATGAAGCGACAATAAAACTGAGGGTGATGCGGGGTCGGTGAGCCAAGGAGTTGAAAGAAAGATTTCTTAGACTCTTAAGATCTTGCAGTAGTGCTCTTTTATTTAGAGAATAGAATAGCATGGGGACAGGACCCATGGGCAGTCAGAGCTTCTGCTGCTGCTGCTTCTGCTGCCCCCGCTGGCATGGGGACAGGACCCATGGGCAGGCAGAGCTGGTGCGTGGGGACAGGACCCACGGGCAGGCAGAGCCGCTGCTGCTGCCCCGAGTTGAGGGTTAGGGCTAATTTTATAAGGCATGGGTATGTGAGTCATCTCTTTACAAGACAAAGGAAAGAACATGAAAAAAAGTTAAAATGGTATCAGTGCAGGTGGGGTCTGGTCATTGGGTGATCCCATGACTTTTAGACAAGAATCAAATCGGATTAAGTAAAGGTTAGAAAGGTTAGAAGCCACCACCCTAAATCAGTTACGTGAGACTGCCAGACAGTAACCAATTTAAGTTCTTGCCTTCCCCATTAAGAGTTTCTAGGGACAAGGTCATCTCTCTTCTTCTTCGTGGTACAGAGGGGGAGGCACATTTTACAGATAGAGATTTACCTTACAAATGTAAATGTGTCCCAACAAGGGCAAGTTCCATTCCCCAGAGCCTCCTTCCCTGTCCCAGTTTATTGAAAGCAATCAGCCCCAAACAATCCTGATGCCAAAGAGACATATCCTGGGGTGGCCAATTTCAGGTCCCTACAAGGTCATCCCCCCTTCCTTCACAAATGCAAATGTCTCTCAAAAGGGCAAGAAAATTCCAGTCCTTGGAGCCTGCTTCTCCTCTGCAGTTTTCCTCATCATAGGGTACCTGTGTCCTGCAGTGGTTCCCCTGTGAGTAACGGGTCTCCTGCTCCCCAACACAGCGATCAGCAGACCGGCTCCTAGAAAACCACGTCCCTGAAGGGCTTGCTGGTTGGCGCCTTCCCACCAGCCTGCATGTAGCCTTGAAGACTGAATTTCTTTTCCCTTGACTGTGTGGACTTTTCTCTTTAGTTTTCATCTTCAGCCTGCATTTGGCCTAGTGAGGCTGGATCTTGATGTTTGGACCTTGACTTCCTGGGAAAGACAGCTCACTCACATAGTAAGGAGGGACAGAAAACCTGGTTAGTTTTAAACAACAGCGATTACGCTGAATATGTCCAGACGCCGCTAGCAAAGCTCATCTCAAAGTTTGTGCTCTGGGGAAGATTTTTTAACTTTTTCCTTCTCATTTCACTTCCACAGCCATGCTCCCACCCCCAGAGTAATCCGCAACATTTCTGCATCTCAGAACATCACTCTCACCCATTCTGTTCAGGAGAGCTTAATCCATCAAAGGAGGGTAAATTGGATTATCCCAGTAGGGAAAGGATGGGCATTTTGAGAGTAAGGGATTATCCCAGTGGAGGCTGGTGGTGGTGTTGGGGTGTGTGTCTGCGTGTGTGTGTTTGTGTGTGTGTGTGTCTGCTGTGTGTGTGTTTGGGGCAGGGGGAGGGGGCGGGATGGTGGTGACCAGCCGGTGTTGAATGATGAAGACATGAGTCTGGATTCTGAACCTAGGCTTATGGGCCGTTGTCCGAGGTGGGAGGGGTTAAAGATAGCCGGGGTGGGAGTGAGGCAGCGTCTCATCCCCTCAGGTTGAAGATCAATAAGCCATAGTTCGTAAATCAGAAAGTTTATCCTG
>NW_025793940.1:0-11404 GCF_021613505.1 Equus quagga | reverse complement strand
GGGCACTCATTTCTTCCTTTGTCGTGGGTACCGAAGTATATGGGGTCAATGACTGAGCGCTGTGCGTGTTCTCCTGGCTTCACATCTTAGAGCTCCAAGGATGGCCACTGGTGGCGCGGGTGTTCCTCCCCATTATGAAGGCTGCCACAACCAGGACCACGACCAGGAAGACCCCAGCAGAGATGGCAACACTGTGGTAGCTCCCCTGGGTGCTGGCTTGCTCCTCCACGTCAGCCACCGACAGGTCTGGGAAGGAGAGGGACCAGGAGAAGAGGGTCGGCGTCACGATGAGCCCAGGGGAGAAAGACGGGGGACAAGAAAGGTGGGGGTCCCAGGGCCGTGATGGAAATCAGAACTGTCTGTCTGGTGGGACAGGAAAAAGGAATAGGAGAGAGAAGTGCTGAGGGGAAACTGAGGCCAGGCTCCAAAGGGCAGTGGAAGGTCAACCCAGGGAGATTTCAGTGTCTTGTCAGCCAACAGACTCAGAGCAGGTTTTGGGGCGGGAAGTCAGAGCTGGGCTTTGGGAGGTCAAATCTGGATGGAGGCTCCCGATAGACGGGAGGGGAGAGAGCGGGGGCACTGAGGCCAGCTGGGAAATGGGTGCAGAGTCACAGGCAGGAGGTACCCAGGCCCCAGCTCCTGCAGCGCTGAGGGGAGAGAAGGGAGAGGAGAGACGCGAGCAGCATCCCTGTCACCCATCACCCACCCGCCGTCCTCTTCTCTGTAGCTCCGACTCCCAGCAGAGGTGTCACACAATCAACGTATGTGACTCATTTCTGAATTGCATCCCCTCCTGCCCAGTGTCAGCTCCACGCCGGCGGGGATTTTGATCTGTTTCTGTTTGTTTAGGAATTTGTCGCCTGGCACTTAACAGGCCTTCAATAAACATGCCTGAGGGGCCAAGCGGAGCAGCAGTTAAGTTCGCACGTTCCGCTTTGGCGGCCCAGGGTTTGCCAGTTTGGATCCCAGGTGCGGACATGGCACTGCTCAGCAAGCCATTCTGTGGCAGGCGTCCCACATATAAAAAGTAGGTTAAGATGGGCATGGATGTTAGCTCAGGGCCAGTCTTCCTCAGCAAAAAGAGAAGGATTGGCAGCAGATGTTAGCTCAGGGCTACACTAATCTTCCTCAAAAAAAAAAAAAAAAAAGTGCATGGGATGAAGAGTGAGAAAAGAGCCTAGATCATCCGGACATGGGGATGGCCTGATCTGGGGACAGGAGGAGAGACAGCCATCAAAGATGCTCCATGGCATGGAGCCCTATGACCAAGGGGAGGGTTTGTGACAACTACTGCTAGCCCACACGTGTCCCTGTCACCAGGGCCCCCCGTCTGTTGACCTGGCCCCGGCCCAGACCAGAAATCCCGGGAATCCCTCTGCGAACACTTCCTCACCCACACTCACAACAAGACAGCACAGCAGGAAACACAGTCCCTGTCCCAAAGGAGGAAATGAAGTGGCTTGTCCAGTGTCCGGCCCTGCGGGCAGCCAGAATAGAACAACCCTGCCAGCATCCCCACAGCCTCCACGCCCTGATGTCATTACACCTGGGCCTAACTTGTTATTATTGTCACAAGCAATAATGTTACCGCTAACGTTGTTAATATCGGTGACAATGAGAACAGTAAGAAAACCACCGGTCATCGCACCCAGTGACTTCTACCAGGCAGAGGCCAAGGCCACTTAACCAACACATTTTTGTAATTCTCTCAACAGTCCTAAGAGGTGAGCATTAACACTTTTTTCTCACAGGTGAGGAGCGTGAGGTTCTGGGAGTTCAGACCCAGGGGATAAGGGGAACAGCTGTGTCTGTGTCCCAGGTCAGAACTCCCATGCCCAAACCCCACACAGGGGTCCCCACAGACCAGGAGCCCTTGGAAGAAGGCCGGAAGCAACTCCGCATGGCCCGGCGTAGCACAGCATGCCCGGCACACAGTAGGTGCGCAATCTGAGGTGGAATGTGACACCCACAGAGACATCCCGAGTCCCCAGGTGTTGCAGGCCTGGGCCCTGGTGGGCAGTGGGTCAGGAGGGCCACCTACCCAGGCTCCTCTACTCGGCGCTCGGGGCCCGCAGCTGGATGGGGCCCAGAACAACGTCCACATTCTCCTGGTAGGAGCCTGCGTCCCTCTTGGACCTCACCACACAGCCCCTGTGGCAGCGGGAGGAGTTGTCGTCCGCCTTGCACACCACCATCCTGCACCGCAGGTACACGGAGGGGAAGCGGTTCAGGAAGTGGAAGGAGCTAAACTTGAAGCGGGCGACGCGGGGCGACGGCCGGGGCAAGGTTTGATAGGTCGTGTCCTTCACACACCTGGAAGCAGAGAAGAGTCACCCGTGAGCTCTCACCAGCACCCTGTGCTCTTCAGGACTCGGATGCCCCCAGCAGGCAAGTCCAAGGCCCAGGCCCCCGCTGCCCCTCCGATCCACCCTCTGAATGCGTAGCCCAGACACTGACTGCCAGCCCTGCAGGGACGTCCTGGCAGGTCTGGGATGTCAGCAGCATCCTAACGCAGCAACTCAGCCCAGGGTTCCCACGCAGACAAGCAGGCCCACAGTGCACAGCGGGTGCTCTGTGACCATGTGCTCAATGGCCCCAGGGAGCCCAGGTGAGTCCAGGAGGTGACAGGGCCCAGAGTAGGGGCAGGAAGGAAGATGACATTTCCTTCCCTTTCCTGGTCTCAGGGCCAGGCCGGGTGACACTCGACTGCTCTCTGGTGTCTCTGGTGCCCTCCCTGTCCAGGGCTGTCTCCTGACCACCTCGCCCTGCCCTGCACCCCGGGCAGCCGTGCTTTCCTCATGCGCCGGGTACCCTCCAGGACGCCCGGCCCTCATATCAAGCACTCCGCAATCCCTCCGGCACCTCATCTCTGCTGGTGCTACAAGGATCATTACCTAAGGATCCGCTGAAAGAGATTTTACTCAGCTACGGGGAAGGCGCATCTCCCAGCTCCACCCAGCTGAGAAGGAGCTCACACTGACCGCGTGCAGCACTGACGGGAAGATTCCAGGCGATGCGGCCAAGACAACAGCAAGGACCCTGCCCATGGGGTTCAGGGTGGAAAGTTTTGGGGATGCATGGCAGGTGTCGCCCGGGCATCCTGACTAGCCTGGAGATGTGACCCAGGGTCCACTTGCTGTCTTGCTTCTGCCTTCCAGAGCTTCCTTCCTCTGCTCTCAACTCACATTCAGATACCAAGTTCTTTTTCCACAGTATTCACTTTAGCAAGAAAGGTGGGAGAGAAAGTCCCCAAAGACCCAGAAGGAGGTCGGACAGTCGTAAACGAGGTCGGAGAAGCTCAGGGGCCACCGGGCAGGAACTGCATTTCCCATAAACCCACATCAGTCTGGGGTCTGCGAGCCAGAGCTGCACAACCCAGGCTGCACTTCACAATCTCCCCAGGACATTTTTAAAATACAGATGCCCGAGCTCCAGCACAGATCAAATAAAGAGAATGTGCAGGTGGGGCCCAGGCATGGGTTGTTTGAAGCTCCAGATCATTCTAATGGGCATCCAGGTGGTTGGCGGTCAGGTGCAGCTAACGAGTCCCTGGGCTCCAGGTACAGTGGACACATCTTCCCCCACATGCACCTCCCCCTCTCCCCAGAAAACACCATCAGCTTCTGCGCATGTATGTGCCCGAATTTGACCCACAAGAATTCTTTAGCAAAGAAGAAATAAATCACTCGCTCATTTGAATTCATCTCAATCATTCAACATAATCAGGTATCACCTTGTTACTCTTTGTAGAAAGAGGAGTTGAGTGAGCTACTCCCCCTTCTTTGCTGCCAAGGAGCTGCTGTGAATTGAACCGACTGCATAGACCGTGAAAAAGACAAGCCTCAACACCCATTTACCAAATTGGCACGTATTCAAACTGTGCCTGGGAAGAAACGCTGTTTTTAGTGTCCAGGGAGGTGTGACACTTAACCTCCCAACCCTAATTCCTAGCACAGCCCCTGACCCTCCCAGTACAACTTCCACATGAAGCAATTGTTACTGAGGAGCCAAGGTCAAATCGTAAGCCAGGAAATGGTGCACACGCCAATGGACAGAGATGAAAGAGAAGGGACTAGAGGTGCACACTCCGGGGTCCTAGGACCCCTCCATGAGCTCAGAAGAGGACAGGACTCACCAGAGTCCATCATCCGGGAAGCAGAACAATTGTAGAGAACCCCAACCTGGGCACCACTGACCCCAGCCTGGCACTACTGGCCTCCCCTCTGCATCTCTTGAGTTTGGTTGGAACCATGGACTCTGAGGACGTCCATTCTCAGCTGATGGAGGTCAAGGGACCTTCTGCTGCCTTTGATGCAACATTCCTTGCGGACCACCTGCTGCACATGCTCTTTGCCCAGGGCCCCATCTACTCTTTCTCATTGAATCCTCCCGACAGCCTATGATGTGGGCATCACTATGCTCATGTGATGGGCGAAGAAACGGGCTCAGAGAGGTGCAACTGCCTGCCCGGAGTGATACAGCTAGGGTGTGGCAGGGCTGGCATCTCAATCTTGATCTGCTCCAAAAGCAATGATTTCCCACTGCACGCATGTCTTTTGAATACAAAGGCTTGCCTGGAGTTTGGTCACCCGGGGTCTAATCCCAGTTTACAGCTAACCTGACTGGTGACCACCGGTGAGTCATTCAGTTCTCCAGACACCCATCTCCCTGTGTGTTAACCAGAGACGATAACCTGACTGGTTAAGACTGAGCGACTAGGACCAAAACCTACATTCCTTGAGCCTGTGGGCTACTCGTGTTTGAGTTACCAGGCAAAGGTTGAAGTGCCCCCAGGAAGACACTCCTTACCCGCTCCGGATTAGATCGTAAGTCAGAGACGTAAAGTCACTGGAAGATGGCGAAGCCACGCAGGTGTCCACAAACAAGTCCAAGGAGGTGTCGGAATGGAGGATTTCAGCCTGAAGGTACAAAGTCTGGTCCAGGTCCACATAGTACGGGCTGCTGGTCACGCGATTGGAGAATGAAGAGGATGTATAAAAGAAAATGTTCACATGAAAGTTGCTATACTGGATTTCCGTGACCTCAATGGTGTCATTAGCGATGTACATCGTCTTAACCCAGGTGTCCCGGAGCATCTTGCAGCTGACGTGAATGTGCAGGTCCTTCTTCCTCTTGATGATGCCGCTTGAAACAGCTGCTTTGAGGACGTTGGAATAGGTGATGGTATCATTATCTACCTGGGAGAGGCAGGCAGGGGAGCAGAGTCAGGCAAATGTCACCTGCTAAGGGGATCTCATTGGTGACTTGGGTTAGAAGGAGAGGAAAGTGACTCAACAAGCCTTCAGACCCCGCCAGAACCACAGGGAGATGGCACATGCCTGCTGCCAGGGCCCCCATGGCCTGGGAGGGGCCCGCCGCCTGACTAACAGGACTCCTTCCTCTCACTCATCCCCTTCCTCCACCCCATATGGGGGACCACAGTGTGGCCGGGTGTTGGGGCCCCCTGGGAGCTGCTCCTCCCGGGCAGAGGGTGTGTCTGGATGACCCCGCGCCCTGCTGTGTGACTCAGCTGAGCTTGGACCCCTTGGCTCAGGGCCATTCTGGCTGCTGTTTCCTTCTCACTGCTGCCGGGAGGAGTCAGTCCCATCTTTGTGGGAGGGGCTGGTGGTAGCAGTTTCCCTGTGCTCCGGCTGGGTCAGTAGTTACTGCAGCTTGGAGTCTGGAGCTGCTGGAGCTGGAGCAACAGAGATCTGGAGTCAAGGCTGCAGCAGGTCTCTACCTCTGGGGCAGGGACCTCGCCAGAGGCTCCTGTGGACAAGGGGGTGGGCCATGGCCACCTGAGCACTTCCTGTCACACTCTGCTTTCTCACTCCCTGGACCATGGCGCCATTTGCCACTGTGCCTTTCACCAGGCAGCAAATTCATGAGAATGTCGGTCCCCCATGCTGCTGGATGTGCCTACCATCTTGTAAGTGACCTTTCTGTGGAGGGAGCCTGTGCCTGGTGGTCTGTGAGCGTCAGAAGGAAAGGGTGATGTCTAAGCATCTCTCTCTTTTCCAAGGGCTTGGTAGAGCATCAGCAACAGCATCAGCAGCATCAGTAAATATCCAAGGAATGGATGAAAGGTCTCGGGGACAGCGGCCCAGTAAAACTGCAGTTACGAATGAAGGACTGGGCCGGGAGCTGCCCTCCCAAGTACCAAGAGGACACAGGTGAACAAGGCCCCAGGAAGCTCTATGGTCATGATCATCTGGCCCCACGTGAGGTGAACACAAGCGGGCATCACCAGGTGGAGACTGGGGGAAATCTTCCCTCCCAAATGCGATGATAGTCAGAAGCAAACTTCTAAGGGGAAGTACGAGTTCCCAGGTCCGAGTTCCCACAAGCCACGGGCGCTTTTGTAAGAACAAGCACAAAAATCACACCATAGTGGCCTGCACAGAAGTCCTAAAATGTAAGGCAAACTTACTCTTTAAAAAAAAAAAAAAACAGTTTGTCGCTTAGTCACATTTAGTCCTGTCCACTGTCAGCACTAAAACCCGATCCCGGGCCGTTTGGGAGGTTAGACAAGCCCTCCTGAGGCCACACTTGTACAGCTTAAACATGATTATCCCCCAGAACAGGGAGAGTTGGAGAGGCTTTCACTGCATACCTGCAGTTCAGAACCCAACTCTGAATCTGTCCCTCCAGAAAAACATGTGAAAAGAGAAGGTATACCAAGTAGCTTAAAGTGGTTTTGCCCCGCTCGTCCCCTTCCCTTCTCCTCTCTGATCACTGGCTTCCTATTCTCCCTTCTGAGGGCAGAAAGAGGTTCCTGAGGTCCCAGACCTGGGGCAGGGCCAGCCTGGCCTGCAGGGGCACCAGAGCCCGCACGTTGGACTCAGGTCGCGGAAGGACCCAGAGTGGGCTCTGTCCTCCATCTCTTCATGGTAAGTACACTGTGTTTTCTGCCTTTACATATTCTTAAAAATTTTTGACTTTATAGTTGAGTGCCAGTGGTTGCCACAATAAACCATATAAATGTTGTCACGTTGTTACTCCTTCAAAGAGGAGCCGAGGTGCCTTCCACTTAACTCTGTACATTAACGTGAGAGTTTTCTTAGAATCCCCATGTGTCTGTGGTTTCTACAGTCAAGCTAAACTCTGAATCTACTCCAAACAGTGCACGTGGAGCACAGGGTTATTTCTCGATCATGAGAAGCAGTTCTGATTGTAGATTAACGTTCATTCGCAGACATCTGCTCAGTTTGGAAGAAGCTCAGTGTGTCGTTGGGGGAGACCTCATCTACTCAGCCCCATCAGCCACCATTTGTCAGCACCTGCTAAATGGGGTGCCTGGAGGAACTGTGGAAAGTTCTGGTATGGATCTTGTCACCCTGTCTTTGAATTCTGATGTTCACAGTCCACGATCACGTGACCTTGGGCAAGCAGCTTAACTTTTGTAAGCCTCCATTTCCTCATGATTAAATGGAAATAAAAGTCATCCTGAGAAACTGGAAGTCATTGAGAACTCTTAGTTCAGTGGCTGGCATACAAACCTGCCATTAGTAATGCGGTTATAAAGGCTTAGGCTCCACCCCGGGGGACTGGGAGTTGCAAAGAGGAATAAAATATTGGCCCTGCCCCTGAGGCACTCGGTTTGGTAGGGGACACAGGTGTTTAAATGAACAGAGGAATCAGAATGCGGCATGTGCTGCTCACCATCTGTCGAGTTAGAAGAACCAGGGTGGGCACGTTCCTTTGGCAGCTCCTGATGGAGATGACGGAACATCACGGGGCAGCTCAGAGGTCAGGGTCTCCAGGCTGCACATTTGGAACCAGGATGGCTGATCACCTTTCGTGGACTGACTCCCACTGACTAAACTCATGACAAACCAGGATCTAACACAGTCGGTTTACAGGGCCGAATGAGAAAGCCGGGTTGCCTAGATCATTTCCATGGCGTGACCAGTATGTACCTTCTCTGCATGTGGGTCTCCCTAACCTGCTCAGCTCCTCTCAGAAGGAGACCCGGTGTCTGTAGGGACTAAGAAAAGGGAACCCAGTGGCCACAATGGCGAGTGCAGACCCTCAAGCCCAGGCATCTAGCCATGGCTGACAGGTCAGTCTGGTGGGTAACGAGTGTCCCCTTCCTCTCCCCATTTCTCATGTGTCAAAGGATCAGGCATGACCTTGCCAAGTAATGAGCAGCACCATCTTCGCAGCCAGCACAGTGCCTGGGACACAGCAAACGCTCAGTGTGTCCCTGGTGAATGACAAACTGAGGCCTCCACACGTGTGTGTCACACTTTCTAGGTACTTGAGCATTTCATGTTGGGGATTTCCTGTAGGCCCAAGCCAAATAAAAGGGTTGGCACTGTGTCTGTTCCCTGACAGATAGAATTTGGAAATGACTACTTAGGCGTCAAAAATTCACAACTTAGATTGGATAATTTAAAATAAATTTACATAAAATTAAATGCAGCCATTGTAAGTGTACTATTCAGTGAGGTTTGACAATAATCACCCCCACAATAAGACACAGAACATTTCCACTAACGTAAATAGCCCCCTTCTGCCCCTTTGCAGTCAATCTCCTCCACCAGGTCGGCTTTCTGTCATTACCCATTTACTCTCCATTTCTAAATTCTACAGAAATGGAGTCACAGAGTAGGTCCCCTGGTCCTGGTGTGTCTGCTTCTTTCACTCAGCGTAACGTTTTTGAGATTCTCAGAGTCTGGCATCAACTCTATCAGTCCTGGGTGACAGACCAAGACCTTGACCCTTCGAAGCCCAGCCTCCGTATTTTTAAAGTGGGATGACAAAGAGAGAGTACTTGGTGGGGTTTGTGGAGTATGACCCTGACTAATCCCAGAGTCTACCATTTGTAGGGTGACCAGTATCCCAGTTTGCTCAGAATCGAGGAGTTGCCTGGGACATGAGACACTTCCATGCTAAAATCTGCAAGTCCCAGGCAAATCAAGGCAAGTGGTCACGCTACATGGTGACAGCTCAACAAATGGCAGCTGCAGAGACCAATTCACCATGAAGCTAGTGAAGCTTAAGCTTCAGGGCCCCATCCCCCTACCCCCACCATGTACATGGGTTCTTCCCAAGCTATCAACATATTGACACAGCCACATGTTTTTGTACGATTTATAAAAGTAAGATATGTCTACATTCTTTTGCTCAATGAGGCACCCGTCTCTCCCATCCACGCCGCCTCCAAAGCGTGTAACCTTCAGGCCCTATGGAACTGGAAGAGACCCCTGGGAGCTGTCTTCATTATTGCTGACGTGAGTGGCAGCCTACCAGGCACCCTCTGTGCTGGCCAGTGCTGAAAACCTGCCTGGTGAACTTCCCTCCCCCTCCTTCCTTCCATTTAGGAGTGGCTGCAGCCACGTCACGGCATCAAGAAACAGAACTATATCTTCACCCAACTACATTTTGGTTCTCCCATAATCATGTCTTCTGTGTCCCCAGCATTCAAGGAGCACAGCGCACATCACAATAAGAAAGCTGCCCAGCAGGAGACAGTGCGGGAGGCCTCAGGCTCACCTGCTCGATGGTGCCGCAGCCTGAGTAGGGAATTGTGAATGTCACCTGGCTCGACGTTATCTGGGGCCGACACTGGCTGCTCCCACCCGAGCTGGGAATGACAAGGTCCCCGGCAGAATAGCCCAGGGACTGGAGGTAGCTCCTGCTCACGCTGGCTTGCATGCGATCCGGCAGACAAAGCAGCTCTGTTGGCCAAGGGCAGACAATGCGTCAGTCAGCGCCCCGAGCCGCACAAGCTCCACGAGGAGCCCCCCACACAGAGGCGCAGAGATCCAGATGGCCGACAAGGATGGTGTGCGCGGGACACGCCTCCCCATGACCCCCAGGCGCCCCACGGCCCCAGTCAGCCCCATTCTCAGCAGAGCCCTGTGAGGGCACAGGGACTCTGGATTCCTCTGACGGAGAAATGGAGGCAGGACGTGGCTGAGTGAAACGTTTGCCGAGTTACCATTTACCCATAAGGAAAGTAACGCTCCGGTTGAGTTGTGGGGTGTGAGGTAAGGTCCTCGAACCCTGGGAGCAGGTCCGTGCTCACAGTCCCAACTGCAGACGGAGCGTGGACACCGCCTGGCCCTCCCTGGCCAGTCTGTCAGTCAGTCCCCTGCACAGCTCAAAGCACGGCCGTTAGCCTCACTGGAAGTGGCTGAGTGACCAGCTCGATCCATGTTCAGACAGCAGCCAAATGTGCCAGGTCTCAGGACATGATCACAGCGTCCCACACGCTGGGAAGGTCACAAGGCTTCAAGACCTCAAAGTCACCTCTGCCCTTGGCAGCGACATCTCACTCTATGCTGAAAGCATCACCCTGCACCTTCTACTTAGTCTCTGCCACCACCGTACGGCCAGTACACTGCCCACGGCCAGTTCTGACCCTTGACCTCGTTTCTGGGCAGCCAGAGTCCCAAGACCCACAGCTCCTGGCCCCTTGGTGACCTGACAAGGCTGCTCTCATTTCTTATTTCACAGCCACAGAAGGTTGAGCGGCTTCTGCTCTCCGAGGTGCACCCACCGCTAGCGAGCCCTCACCAGGGGGACTTACCAGTGCTGTCATTGGAAGGATGAGAGTAGTAGTCGGCCTGGAAGCCTTTCTTTGTGACACTGCCGTCGCTGACAAAGCGAACGGACAGGAAGTTCGAGGACGAACTGAAGGAGCCCCTCGCCCCATCACAGACCCGCGCAATGAGAGGGGAACTGTGGTGGGGGCCGTCGAACACTTCAATGTAATCGTAGTTACAGCCGCCTTCCAGCCTGCAGACAGAACACACAGCTGTGGCTTCACTTTTAACCAGGATTTGACCCAGGAGGTCAGACCTCAGTGAGGGGTCACACCTCTGTGCCAGAAATGCCGACAAAACTAAAACTGAAAATAATGGATTTCCTTAAATCCAGCAGAGACTCATCTTCCCAGGACCTACGTGCATGGGTCTCAGTCGTGCCTGTTGGGTCCCACGTATGAAATCCACACACGGTCTCCTGACAGCCCTTTGCATCTTGAAAGGAAGGGATCACATCCTGCCTTAGGCTTTTCATTCAATCAAGAAGACCCAAGTTTCCCATGGCATGAAATAAATAGCCATGAATTCGTAGCAATAGAAATAAATAATTGAACAATAATATTGCGCAGATCACACAGCCTTTCTGAATCTCAGATGTGAAGTATTTACAGAGGCGAAGTTCTCCTACCCACACATACCGACAAGAGCTGGTGTGAAGTGCAAATGAAACAGTATGTGGAAAAGGGCCTCATAAAATGTCACAAATGGTTCGGTCATTGTCACTAAGATATTGGCCAAAGAACCAGGGTGGTCAACCTTCCTCCAAGGAATTTCGTAAGTCCCCCGGATCCAAAATGAATTATAATGACATAGGAGAGTGTAATGATGAGGAGATTAAAATAATATTGTGT
>NW_025793939.1:0-1981 GCF_021613505.1 Equus quagga | reverse complement strand
ATCATTCCATTCTCTCCTATCCTGTAGGGTTTCTGCTGAGAAATCTGCTGACAGCCTGATGGGGTTCTCTTGTAGGTTATTTTCCTCTGTCTTTCAGCCCTTAGTATTTTTTTCTCTGTTGTTGACTTTTGCCAGTTTTACTATTATATACCTTGGAGAAGGTCTTTTGCATTGATGTAATTGGGAGTTCTATTAGCTTCATCTATTTGTAAATCCAATCCCTTCCCCAGGTTTGGGAAGTTCTCAGTTATTATTTCTTTGAACAAACTCTCTGCTCTTTTCTCCCTCCCTTCTCCCTCTGGAATACCTATAATCCTCATGTTGCTTTTCATAATTGAGTCAGATATTTCTTGAAGAATTTCTTCATTTAAAAAAAATCTTAGTTTTGTCTCCACCTACACCTGTAGCATTTCTATATTTTTATGCTCCAAATCACTAATTCGTTCCTCCATAACATCAGCTCTATTTCTTAAGGATTTTAGATTATTTTTTATTTCATTAATGGTGTTTTTCACATCCAGAATTTGTTTGATTTTTTTATAGTTTCAATCTCTTTGGTGAAGTATTCCTTCTACCCATAACTTTGTTTTTGCAGGCCCAGCCCCATGGCCTAGAGGTTAAGTTCGTGCACTCTGCTTCAGTGACCCAGGATTTCACCAGTTCAGATCCTAGGCATGGACATGGCACTGCTCATCATGCCATGTAGAGGTGGCATCCCACATGCCACAACTAGAAGTACTCACAAGTAAATAAAATATACAACTATATACTGGGGGGCTTTGGGGAGGAAAAGCAGAGAAAAACATGACTGGCAACGTTGTTAGCTCAGGTGCCAATATTAAAAAATAAAAATTTTGTTTCTGAGCTCATTGAACTGTCTTTCTGTGTTCTCTTGTAACTTGAGTTTCTTTATGATGGCTATTTTCAATTTTCTGTCAATTGTAAATTTCTGTGCCTTCAGGATGGGTTTCTGGTGAATTGTCATTTTCCCTCTCTTCTGAGCTGTAGTTTCTCATGGTGTTTGATGAACTAATCTTTGTTGGTGCATTTGTGGTAGCTCGGGTCACAGATTCCACCTGTTACTGCTTAGGGGAAGCAGGAGCTGTATTTCTGTTTCCACCCTACCTGCAGGAAGTTGTGTGGGTACTATGGACGCTTGCACTGGCCTGGAGAGTATCAGGGTGTGTGTGAAGACTGGGCTTGGTGGGTGTGGCTTCCTAGTGGGGAGTGAGCCAGGGCCACTCCTTGGGGCTGCCGGGGCATGGTGAGCTCCCCCACCACCAGGAAAGTGATCACGAGTGGGCTAAGTGCTGCCACTTCCTCTTCCCACAGTTGCCCTGGGGCGCATTCCCTCTTTCAGGGCTCAGTGGTAATATAGGTGCTTGCATGGGCCAGGAGTGCACATGCTCTCATATAAGTCTGCCACTGTCTCTGCTCTTTCTCCTGTTGGGCCTCTGTGCTTTGTGGGTGGAGCTTACTCATGGGATCCAGGTCAGGGCCACTCCCTGGGGCTACAGGGGCAGGGTGGGTTGCCCCAGCACCAGGAAAGTGTTCATGAGTGGGCCAAGGGCTGCCACTGCCTCTCCGTACAGTTGCCCTGTGGTGCATTCCCACTTTTGAGATGCTTGTGCCAGGCTGGAAAGCACAGGGCTGCTGGAGGAGGGCAAGGAGTGCTCACCTGTCTTTACCACTTCTTGGAGGCCAGTCAATACCCCCTCAGATGTATAGCTGTGTGTCTCTCAGGCACCCTGTTGTGCTGTGTGGGGTTCCTTCATTGGTCAATGCATGCCTGTCAGTTTGTAGTTCAGAGGGGGAGAGACAAAGGGAACAGCTCACTCTGCCATGTTGCTGACATCACTCTCTTTAAGTTACTTTTGACAATTGTGTCCTTCTAGAAATTGGCCCATAATCTATGTAATTTTTTCATACAATTATTCACAGTATTTCCTCATAATACTTTTTATTTGTGTGGATTAAATTA
>NW_025793938.1:7419-9146 GCF_021613505.1 Equus quagga | reverse complement strand
TAAGGATCACTATGTGCTTTTATTTTGTGAGGAAGTTTGGCCCTGAGCGATCATCTGTTGCCAATTTTCCTCTTTTGGTTTGAGGAAAGTTGTCCCTGAGCTAACATCTGTGCCAATCTTCCTCTATTTCATTTGCGGGACACCACCACAGTCTGGCCAGATGAGCAGCATGTAGAGCTGGACCCAGGATTTAAACCTGAAAATACCTGATCTGATACCACCTTCCAGGTCACAAAATGTTTGATTGCTCTAAAATGCCTCTTTTTGCCTTATCTCACTTTGGAGATAAATAGATAGATAGATTTATCTCCATAGTGAACTGCTGCCTTTCTTTCAAAGTTGTAAGCATTTCCTTCATCTAGTCAATATGTAGATATTTGACCCATTCTTCATGGTGCCTTGACTATTCAGTATACAGATTTTGATAAGAACATTATCAAAATTCTATTGGACTAAATTACTGAGCTATACCGTACCTTCACTGTCTCTCCTATCAAATCATAAGCTTCCTGCTGACAGGACCCAGGCTGGGATCTTCTAAGAGCTGGGACCAGGCCTGTTTTCTCTCTGTATACTATCAGATTGGGATCCCCTATCTATGTGGTTACTTTGTCTCCTTTAATTTCAAATTTCTTAAATACTGACTTCAAGACTGTTTCTTCTTTTAGTCTCTTGGACCTGGCAAAGTCCTGGTAACATGTTTGTTAAGAAGGAATACTGCTGTGATCTCATACTCCTTCTCCATCAGGAATTCTATTCTCTGCACACTTGCAAATTTCAAATGGCTTTTTTAGTTTTATTTTTTGCCTTAAGTTTCTTTCTAGCCGTTTTTGTCTTCTCAAATTCTATCTGTCATAAACACTAAATACTACTTTCTCTAAAATGTACTGCATGATCTCCCAGGTTGAGCTTTAGGAAAAAGATCCGAAACACCACTCGTCCGTGGCCATCTTGTGGCAGTGACTCACATGCAAAGTGGAGAAAGACTGGCAACGGATGTTACCTCAGGAATAATCTTCCTTAGCAAAAAAAAAAAAAAAAAAAAAAAGTTATTGATAGACAATTGTGTTTCACAGCTCATTTGATGGTATGTTATTTTTGTCACCTCAGGGTACAGTATATAATAATTATACCTCATAATTGTAGACTTTTATTTTTCTTGATTTTTTTCAGTTTATATTTGTTAAGCTGAATTCTGTTTGTAGTCTAACAACCCAAACCAATCTAAGAATCGTAACCTCCTATTCTTTCCCTTGTTCCAAAGACATGTTTTAGTAAGTTCTCTACTTGTCAAATTTTCTCTGAAACTGATGTGCTTTAGTTATTTTTGATGTTAAGAATATATGTCTCTATATCTTTTCTTTGCATAAACAGGATATATGTTTATATAATCATCATGAACATTACATCCATAGATTGTATCTGAAAATAAAGAATCTTTCTTCTTATTGTGGTCAAATCACTTAACATGATATCTACCCTCTTGAATTTTTAAAGTGTACAGTATAACTATGTTGTAGAGATCTCTAGAACTTATTCATGTTGCGTAAATGAAACTTTATATCCATTCTAGAGAATATTACATACATTTTTACATCCCCCCACTGGAAACCTTGCCCTTATACAGTAAGTATCCAGCAGTCTTCTTGTGGCGGACTCCAGATGCATAAATTGATAATTTTAGTCGGGTGGATATGTTGATGGTGGCAGAATGAGAGGTCCAGCAG
>NW_025793938.1:0-7348 GCF_021613505.1 Equus quagga | reverse complement strand
TGAGATATGGGTTATTTTGTCTCTTAGGGCTTTTATAGCACAGCTTCCCAAGATTTTTAGAGCATAGGTTTCAAGCATTTAGTTACACAGAATTCCTGAGATACTCTGACTCCTTTCCTTCCATCTTATCTCATGCACGTTTATCTCACACACTCTTTTTAGCTGTTCCCAAATCCCTCTTAAGCGGGAATATTAGAACACAGAATAATTGTAAACAATGGTATTATCACTTTGCTTCTTTAAGGTCTCTCTTTTTACCCCTGTAAAGTGGAGTAATGTGGGTTTAAATATCTATGAGCTTTTTTAAACTCTCTGTCTTACTTTTCTATTAATTTGCTTTGCTTTTTATATCAACCTCTGAGTTACATTTAGGACATAGCAGAACATGACTCTGTTGCTGACTCTGACATTGGTATACGCAGCAGTGTCTGTACCAGCAGTTATAACAGCTCTTCCAGAAGACATTGTAAGTGTGAGATAGTGCTATTCCTTCTCTCCTGCTAGGGTACTGCAGGAGGACCACTCCTATGTCTCCTTTGGCTTGATCTCTTCCAACTTGTGGATCAAAACTCGGGTGCCGGCGTATTTTATGGCCAAGTAAGATACCTTCTTGGTCAATGACTCCTGAAATGTCAGAGCGCAGATGCTTCCCAAGGGAATAGAAAAACGAACAACATGATAAAATTAGAATGAGAAAAACATTTTGTGAAACTTCTATTTAAGATGAAGTGTTTGGTAATGTAAGGCCTTTACTTACTTAGCAATGTAACCCAACAAATTTCAACTCTGCATCCCTGTAAAATGGTGCTCTGTGTTGCACATTGAATGCATTTAGACTTTTCGAACGTCAAACTTCATGCTTTAATATTTTCCAGAGAAGGTAAACGTCCCCTTAATGCCTCAAAATCCCACACAAATACGAGTATATGCCTTGTGTTTGTAGGTACACTCAGAAAATTATTATCCTGGAAATATATGTGTGTATTCCCTTCTAAGTAGAAGGTTGCAGTTTTACCTTGTACGTTTATGTGTTTTTACATACTCCCTCAAATGTAAAGACTTTAAAGCAGAAACTTTGTGTGGTGTTTGTTATTTTCCTGGTAGTGGAATACTCATCGCATAAAATGTGGCCATTTTAGGTTTGCATTTCAGTGACTTCAAGCACATTCACGATGTTGCGCCACCACTAGCCCTATCTAGTTGAAGGACCTTTTTCATTAGCCCAAGAGAAAACCCCATACCCATTAAGGAGTCAGTCTCCATTCCCTTCTTGAGCCCTGAGCCTGACTCTTCCTAGTGTGCCTTTTGTCTCTCTGGGTTTACCTAATCTTGATATTTTGTATAAATGGAATCATATAATAAGTGACCTTTTTATGCCTGCCTTTTCACTTTCCATCATAAGTTCCATGTTCGTTCCTGTTGTAGCATGTTTTTGTACATCATTCCTTTCTTTCGGATATATAGCATTTTATTTACATGTTTGTCAGTTGATGGAGATTTGGGTACGTTGGCCATTGTGAATAATCTTGCTATGAGTATTTGCATTTAAGTTTCTGCTTGAACACCTGCTTTCAGTTATTTTGGCTTTATACTGAGGGGTGGAAGTGGTGAGTTATGTGGTATTCCATATGTAACTTTTTGAAGACCTGCCTAATTGCTTTCCACAGTGGCTGCAGCATATTACGTTCTCATACGCTGTGTACTGGGCAGGGTATGAGGATCCAGGTGCTCCACATCCTTGCTAACACTTAGTATTTCCATTTTTTGGATTCTAGACATCCTAGTGGATATGAAGTTGTTCTCAACGTGACTGCTCTTGTGTTTCTTGAAGGACTAATGATGTCAAGCTCTTTTCATGGGCTTGTTGGCCTTTTGTATATCTCCTTTAAAAATGTTTATTCAACTTCTTTGCCCATCATTAATTGGGTTGTTTGTCTTCTGTTAAGTTGTATGTGTTCCTCATATATGCTGGATATTAACACTTTTTTTCTTTCTTTTCTGAGGCAGAGTCACCCTGAGCTAGCACCTGTTGCCAGTTCTCCTCTTGTCTTGCTTGAGGAATATCAGCCCTGACCCAACATCCGTGTCAATCCTGCTCCACATTTTTTGTATGTGGGACACCTCCACAGCGTGGCTGGTGTGTGGAGTAGGTGCACACCCGGGATCTCAACCCGTGAACCTCGGCCACTGAAGCGTGTGGAACTGGAACCACGAACCACAGGGCTGCGCCCTGGACGCTAGACTTCGAATATGTATGATTCGAAATATTTTCTCCCATTCTCTGGGTTGTCATTTCACTTTTCCTAAAAGTGATTTTTGAAGTGAAGTTTATATGACATCAACGTAACTCTTTTAAGCTGAGCAATTAAGTAGCATGTAGTACATTTATGGTGTTGTACAACCACTGTCTCTATCAAGTTCCATTTCTGTCACTCTAATGGAAATCATTTACCCATGAAACAGTTACTTCCCGTTACTGCTCCCCGAGCCCCAGGCCAAAGCCAATAGGCTTTTCCTCTTTAAGGATTTTCTGAATGTGGATATTTCATAGTAAATGGAATTACAAAATATGTTGCCTCTCGTGGCAGTTTTCTTTCAGTTAGCGTGTTTAAGATCTGCCTATGGCATACCATATATCCGTACCTCATGCTTTTTCATAGCTGGATAATACTGTGTTATATGGATCTACGCATTCCTTTGTCCATTCATCCCTTGATAAACTTATGGTTGTTTCCACCTTTTTATGATTATGAATAGTGCTGCTGTGAACGTGAGTGAACATGTACTTGTTTGAGTGCCCGTTTTTAAGTCTTTTGAGTATACACCTTAGAAGGGAATCGAGGGATCTTGTGTTAATCTCATGTTTAACTTCTGGAGGAGCTGCCACGTTGTTTTCCTCGGTGGCTGCACCCTGTGGCATTACCATAGTGGGTGAGGATTCTACTTTCTGCTCACCCTTGCTCACGCTTGTTACTTTCAGTGTTTTGATTATACCTCACTGAGGTTACAATTTGCATTTCCAAAATGACTAATGAGGAGTGTGTTTACATGTGCTAGTTGGGACATATGTGTATTTTCTTTTGAGAAATGTTCAAGTTCTTTCTCCGTTTAATTTTGATTAAGGGAAGTTATTCATGGAACATAAAATTGGCCATTTAAAAAGGTACAATTCACTCTGTCAGGCAAACAGCATCTCTGTCAAGTCCCGAAAGATTTTTGTCACCCAAATTGAAACTCTTCACCTGTTAGGCAGCCGCTCCCCTTTCCGCCCTCCCCCATCCCTTGGCCAGGATTCATCTGCCTTTTGTCTTTATGGATGCACCTGTCCTGAATAGTTCATATAAACAGAATCATACAGCATGTTGCCTTTTGTGTCTGTTTTCTTCCATTTAGCATAATGTTCTCAAGATTCATGCATGTGTAGCATGCATTAAAATGGCATTCCTTTTAATGGCTGAATGATGTTCCACTGTCTTATATACCACATTTTGTTTGTCCATTCATCTGTTAATGGACACGTTTTTTGTGCTCACTGGGTTGTGAATAATACTGCTGTGAACATTGTTGTAGAATTATCTGAGTCTCTGTTTTCAGTTATTTTTGGTATTAACCCAGGAGTGGAATTGTGGGTCATGTGGTAATCTCTGTTTACCTTTTTCAGGAACTGCCAAACCATGTTCCCCAGAGGCTGCACTGTTTTGTAATCCCATAGGTAGGGTATGAGTTTTTCCTCATTCTTGCCACCACTTGTTATTCTCCCTTTTAAAAATTGTATCCACTGTTGTTGGTGGTGAAGGGGCGTCCTGTTGAAGTCTAGATTTGCATTTCCCTGGTGGCTAATTTCTCTCATGTTGAACACTTTTCCTGTGCTTGTTGGTCATTTAGGTCTTCTCGGAAAATTCTTTTTAAATACTTTGTCCATATTTAAATTGGGTTGTTTGTCTTTTTGTTGCTGAAATATACAAGCTCCTTAAATATGCTGGATGCTAAAATCTTATCAAATATGAGATTCACACATATTTTCTGTCTCTCTGTGGGTTGTCTTTTCACTTTCTGGATAGCATCAGTTAACACACAAAGATTTTTAGTTTTGCTGAAGTCCACTTTACCAATTTTCGTTTTGTTGTTTCTACTATTGGTGTCATATTTAAGGAACTCTTACCAAATCCAAGGGCCCAAAATTTTACCGTATGCTTTCTCCCAAGAGATTTCAACTTTAGCTTTTATATTTAGCTATTTGATCCGTTTTGAGTTTATTTTTCTATTCGGTATACGGAAGGGTGCAACTTTGTTTATGTGTGGGTGCCCATCTGTTTAAGAGATTGCTCTCTCCCTATTGAATGGTAATGACCCTCTTGTCAAGTATCAATGGAACATTTGTGTAAGTTTGTATTTCTAGAAGGTTCTCAGTTTTATTCTATTCATCTCTATGTCTTTCCTTGTTCCAAAACCATATTGTTTTGATTGCTGTAGGTTGGGCTTTATTCGTTTTCCTATGTTCTTTTCCTGTCTGGTCCACAGACTAGATCTCAGTTGACCCGTCTTCATGTTCCCTGATTATGTCTCCCACCAGCTCACATGTACTGTTGAACCCATGAGGTGAATTTGTATTTTAGTCATTATATTTTTCAGCTTTAGATTGTTGTTTCTTTTAGTGACATACATTTCTTTATTGAAATTCTCCATGTGTTGAGACATCACTCGCCGGAGTTCTTTCAGGTTTCTTGAAGAAGCTTCTTTTAGCGATTTGAGCATATTTTCAACAGTTGATGTAACTTACTGTGATAAGTCCAATATCTTTGCTTCCTCATGGACAGGTTTTCTTTGTTTCTTTATTCCTAGAATGGCCCATTTTTTCTTGTTTCTCGATTGTTTGTTGTAAACTGGAAGTTTTGGCTATTATAGTGTAGCAACTCTGGAGATCCAACTCTACCCTCTTCCCAGGGTTTGTTGCTGCTGCTTGTTGTGTGTGATCGGTATGTATTTACTTGGTTACTGTTCTACTCTATTTTGTAAAAGCTGTGTTTCTTTGTTGTGTGGGTCCTTGGGCATCGCCTGTTCCATTAGCTTAGTGGTCAGCTGGTTATTTTACTGACATTGGCTGAAACCAAAGCAAACCAAAACCTTCCCCTGCATCTGAAGACTAGATTGGTGTTGAGGCAGTCATTCTTTGTTAGCCAGGCTGGGTGCAGCTCTGTCTTAGCCTTTGCTCACTCTGCTTGGGCGTAGCCTGAAGGTGAGCCCCACCGAGCTGAAGTTAGAGTCTCTTCAGGGCTTTTCTGAGAATGTGCTCAGCCCTGGGCTTGGGTGTGGCGGTCTTAATTTCCTGGTGTACACAGGAGCTTTACAGAGCTCTTATTTCTCATGGATATCTTTCCCAGCTTCTGATCCTTTCTGGGATTTTCAGTCTGTGTGCCACTTGTCCTGTTAGTTATCTCTTGCCCCAGGTGGCGAAGTCTAGCGTGTTTGCCTTTAAAGTTTTTGAGGTGGCCCCCAGGTAGTTCCCTCTGCCTTGAGGAAATTCCAAGGCAAGAGGCGCAAGAAAAGCCCCAGAGTCCATATACATGCCTCCACTTCTTTGGGAACAAGGTCTGTGTTTCCTGCACTGTCACCAGCAAGCTGCACCAGCAACAGGTTTGCTGCCACCACAGGCAGCGGGTAAGTTAACACCACAAAGCTCTGTTAGGGAAATGTAGCAACCTCTTTGTTCATTAACTGTTCCTCTGATTCTAAGTTTTTGGCTGGCTTCCAGGGCTCTGAGGAAGTTGATTCTGACAGTTGTGGCCAGACTAATTGTTCATCTAGTGGAGGGATGGAGTTTTGAAGTTCCCTACTTTGCCGTTTTTGGTGACATTTCTCCAGTGGTGTAGGGACATAGTTTAACATAAACAAAACGGTGTGGCTTAAGGCTCACCACAAGCGTGCTAAGCTGCATTTTTAAATAAAATTGTGTATGGTTGTAATCGGCCACAGCATCTTTAGCTCTTTTTATTTTTAAAATATTCAAATAAAATTGTAAACACTTCAAACTCTTTTGAAAAGCAGAACATGAGCTCAACTATGCATGACTTGAGGAAATTATTCTTTACTTAAAGTAATTTTAATTGCGGTAATATCCTTGGATACTTAGAATTATTGCTTAGGATCAGTTTGTAGAGATGGCTTTGGATGGAAGAATTTTAGCTACATTTTCTTAGGCTTGCAAATATTGTACATTTTGAAATAGCATTTTATCATTTAATATAGTCACTTATCATCTAACAACGCTTGTGTTGACTCATTAATTTGTAAGAATAAGTTCATTATCATTATTATTAAAAACTGTAGAAAAGTAATTTAAAGTATGGTTTTACTTTCCAGTTTATTTTTGAGTAAGTACATATGTTTTTAATTTTTCAGAGTTGAAAACCTTTTTTCCCACAGTTTGTCTGCAAACTTATATAAGCAGTTGAAGCGCCTTTCTGAAGATCACATCAAAACACAAATTCATCAATTCAGAGATTATCCTTTTTTGAAACCAGAGGGTTTGAACTCATTTCCTTTCTTTTAGTCCATCTTTAACAATGTATATTTTTTCGTTTCTATGTATGGCAGATAAAAGTGGAGAGAGTTTGCTTCATTTTCATTTTGGATAGCTAAAGGTACTCTGTGGGGTTCTTGTGAAATAACCATTTTTTCCCCTTTAAGTCGTTTTTCCTTTTCTGCCAAAGTTTCAGTGTCAAATCCTGTTGAATGGAATCATTCATTTGCTATAGGGGATACTATATTGAGTTTTATTTTTGACACCTTCATGTTTAATGTAAGACCCAGCGATCCTTGGACTTCTGGCTGTTATTCGGCAGTTTTAAGATACATTGTCTTTTAGAAGTCGTATCTTCCATTTGCAGAATACACGTTAGTCTTAGAACATAAAATTTTTCTTGACATTACCTCGTGGATTCTCTGGAA
Source organism: Equus quagga (assembly GCF_021613505.1). Classification (NCBI taxonomy): domain Eukaryota; kingdom Metazoa; phylum Chordata; class Mammalia; order Perissodactyla; family Equidae; genus Equus; species Equus quagga. The sequence continues at coordinate 400 of NW_025793938.1, read as the reverse complement.
GGTGGTCCTTTTCTAAAGAAAATGGATAAATGCTGGCAAGACCATGGCAGACAAATGGTAGAGTGTAAAAACTGTATTTTTAGTTGAAAGTCTTGTTATGGAATGTGTTAAATGGTCCCATGTCAGGAAAAATCCAAAATGCAAGTCACTCATACTTTATTTCAAAACACATCTGGAAGTGCTTTTATGGTGGAAATTTATTTTCAGTTCTTGAAAATAAAATTTGAATATATTTGTCGTCACAATTTGGAAACCATTTGTCTTCTTAAAGAATGTTATATTTTAGCCATTGTGGTGTTTCACATTAATGTGAGCTTAAGAAGGGATCATCTATACCTCAGGGTTCTTTACAGTTGCAAATTACTTTGCAGTTATGAAAGTTACCCTGATTGAATAGTTA
>NW_025793937.1:4880-7341 GCF_021613505.1 Equus quagga | reverse complement strand
CCATCCATCTATCCATCCATCCATCTATCCATCCATCCATCTATCTATCCATCCATCTATCTGTCCATCCATCCATCCATCCATCCGTCCATCCATCTCTCCGTCTGTCTACACTCCATCTATCCCGTATGCAGCTGGCTGACTACCCATCCCCTATGTCCGCGTTTCATGACTGGAGTCCTTTTGCCCCCAGGGGCGAAATGCGTAGCCCGCAGCCCTTTCTGGTTGTCAGGCCTGAACCTGGGAGGCGGCTCCTGACACGTGGAGGGTGGAGCCCAGAGAGGCTGCCCCACCCCCGACGGCGCCCAGGACGCCCAGCACGGAGCGTGGCCCTGTCCCCACGTGCGCAGGGCCGAGGCTGCAAAAACCCTCAAAGACAGACCCCCTCTGCCTCCGGGCTCTGGATCTGTGCACAACGCTGCTCTCCTCCCTTGTCTGACTGGGGCCGGTCCCGCCCGCCTCGAATATAACGGTCTGATTAACGGCGACGCAGAGGGCCCGTCCGCAGGGCAAACACTCAGCGACGAACAATCGCGTTGGCTGTTTGCTTGGGGCCTGGGAGCAAACAAACGGAGAGCCGAGAGCCCGGAGTCATTGTGAGCGACACAAAGAGGCGCCGGGGGACCCCCGCCGAGACCAGCTGTGGGGAGTGGGGGGGGGGGTCCGGCCTTTGTGCCGAGTCTTTCGTATGCAGATGGCGCTGCTTTTGCCCCTGGAACATGCAACGGGGTGGAGAAACGCAGCCCAGCCCCAGCAGGACCCCCAGGCCGCGCCGGGCTGCGACCCCCAGACTGTGTGCCGGGGAGGTGATAAGACCTTGAGGGATGTGTCCACGGGACGTGTGTGGAACCCGATGCTCCTATATGGACGGTGCCATCTGAGCGCATCCTGGGCCTCGTAGGAGGCATTTTGCAAACGTGCATTCAAGCGCCGGCCCCTCGGGCCAATCCCGCTGGGCATGCAATCCCTTTTCTTGGGGGTGGAGGAAGCCAGGAGCCCCCCGACCCCCGGGAAGCCGTCCCGGCCCGTGACCTGAGGGGTCCGGACATGTAGACGTTTGGATGGTGTGCAAAAGAGAGTTGGGAGTCTGGACGGATTCACGTCCCCCCGTGTGGGGTAAACTGAGGCCCCCGGGGCCGGATGGCTCCTAACACGACACGGTTGATGGGGCCGAGTCGGGGGAACCAACTGCATGAAGGAAGATGGGATTGGAGGCTCCCTGAGTTGGTTGATTGAATGCGTGTTTGTTGAGTGACTACTATGCAACGGGCGTTGAGGGAACTGTGATAAATATACGATCCCCAAAGAGCCTGATGGGGTCTCCTCCAAGACGCCCGTTCTCAACCCGGCCACACAGTGGGGATGGGGCTCAGGACTCGATACCCCAAATGATGGCACCTTGTATGTTGAACGTGTGAAGCTCAAGGAGTCCAAAAAAAAAAAAAAAAATGGCGGACGTAGGAAGGTCCCTCTGACCTTTGCCCCGGCCTTGGCCCCTGGACCAGGTCGTAGACCGTCCTGCGAGAGGTGCCCTCCCTGCAGCCGGAGGACGGGGGCATCCTCGTGTCCAAGACGGACGGACGGACGGACACAAGGACACGGTGGGAGATGGAGGAAGAGCATCATCCAATGGTGCTCCCATGGGGGCCACCATATTGGTTGGTTGGGATCCCAAGGGCCTTTCCACGGTTGGGAGAACGGTTCTCAGTGTTGTTGACTGAACCCAAGGGGCGAGGGTCACAGGGTGGCTCCCGGGGTTGGGGGAGGGGGGATAGGTGGGCCAGCTCATCCTCTGGGAATAGGGCGCCATCTTGGATGGCGACCAGGTTGACGTTGAGGGAGGTCGGAAGGCAAAGTGGGGCCACCAATGGGGGTTCAAGACGGAGATGGAGAGGGCGGGGTGCTTCGTGGAGGGGAATGACATCATCCGTGTTGCCTCGGGGCATCAGTGGGGACCCCGGGGGTGTGGGGTGGATGAGGCCGACAGGGTGGTGGAGACGGAGCACGAGTCTGACAAAGCATCTGTAGGGTGGGGATATAGGGCCGACATCCTTCTGCCCACCACATCCTTATTTTTTTTTTTGTCTTTTTTTTTCTTGAGGAAGATTGGCCCTGAGCTCACTGCAGCCAACCCTCCTCTTTTTTTTTTTTTTTTTTTTTTGCTGAGGAAGAGTGGCCCTCAGTGAACATCCATGCCCATCTCCCTCTACTTCATATGTGGGATGACTACCACAGCATGGCTTGCCATGTCCACACCCGGGATCTGAACCCACAAACCCCGGGCCACCGAAGCAGAATGTACACAATTAGCCGCCGCTGCACCACCAGGCCGGAAAGTCGGGGCACCTTTTTAACACTTGTCGTTTGTCAGTCAGTCAGTCAGTCAAATACTATCCCCACGGACCGTCCTCACCGTCCACCACCTTCCACGGAGGACGCCCCCACGCGTGGCCCCGTCGGG
>NW_025793937.1:0-4780 GCF_021613505.1 Equus quagga | reverse complement strand
GTCCACCACCTTCCACGGAGGACGCCCCCACGCGTGGCCCCGTCGGGCTGGAAAAGCAGCGACTTGCGAGCCTGGAACGGGGTCTCCTGGCCTTCCAGAAACCGTTTCCATCACGTCCACCCCCCCGAAGCCGAACGTTTTCTTTCGATTTTTGGCCATTTGTCTGCTGCCCTTTGGCCTTTTAATTGGGGCCACTTGATCTCTGATTGGAAACAGCCTTTTATGGGATTAAGGATTTTTTGGGGGGGGGTGTAGAATGTATTTTCCATCTGTTTCCTCACGTGCCTTTTTAATTTTGCGTCGATTTCGTGACACACAGAATCTCTGATTTTTAAAAAAAAAAAGATTTTTTTTTTGGAATGAATTAGGAAAAGCACGTCTGTCACGTCGTAAACTCTCGGGGCGTTTCTTCCTCGTCGTCGTGGATCCGTCTGTTCACGGGGCCGGGTCCTGACTCCTTTCATTTCTCGCGTCTTTATAAAGGGTTTTATTGTCTGCTAATGCACCGCCCGTCTCCAGGCTTCTTCCGAAACGCCACCCGTTTATTCTTACGGAAACGTTTTGGAGCCGCTCGATGATTTCCACACTTTAAAAAAAAAAAGAAAAGAAAAGAAAAAAAGAAAGAAATTCCTGGAGGGATTAAGGCCATATTTTAATTTGGGGAAATATCGACATATTTACAGGATGAACCCGTTCCATTTCAGGGGCCAACAGGCTTGTCCACTCAAGAATTCTTTCACCGGCGTCACGAAATCTCGGCATCTTTGTTTTTTCAATCTCCCGACCACGTTCCTTAGAAACTCGATTCCTGAACGTTTTCCTATTTGGTGGCAAGAAAACAAAAAAAGAGAGGAGGATTGGCAGCAGATGGTCAGGGCCAGTCTTCCTCAGCGAAAAAAACAAAAAGAGGAGGATTGGCAGCAGGTGGTCAGGGCCAGTCTTCCTCAGCAAAAAAAACAAATAAGAGGATTGGCAGTAGTTACCGCAGGGCTAAACGGGGTTGAGCGTTTCCAGCTCAACTGATGGCAGAGAGGCCATGAATAATTAGCAATTATCCGCGTACTCCGATCGGCCCGTCGTCCCACCTCGGACGGCGCACGTCTCCGTTTTTCCCTCCTCACGTTCCAAATTCCTTCAGGAAACCTTTAATCCGCAGGGGCCCCTTCCAGAACCTCAGTGTCTATTCGAGTCACTGGGACGCTGAGCGTTTTCCTCGATTTCCTCGGGGCCGACACGTTCCTGGTCTCCAATGTCGCAGAGACTCCGGGCCGCCGACCCTACAAACGAGTTCAACGGGCGGAACCGACTCGTTCGTACGTCGCCGTCCGTCAAGAGCCGGGAAATCGAGGCAAACGGGAACGCGGCGGCCAGCGCCGGGAGCCGGGCCCGTCAGGAACGTATTTTCAAAGGGCTGCCGAGGGCCTCGGCCGATCCATATAATCCTAATGGATGTTCCTGTCTGCTCGACAAATAGGGTTGAGCATGTGTTCCACATTTTTTTTCTTTTCTTCCCTTCACCCCCGCCTCCCCCCGCCCCCGACCCTGTAATTTTTAAACTCAATGTTTTTTTTTTTTCTTTTTTTTTTTCTTGGCTTCGACGTGGAGACAGGACTAAATCAAACCGAGTCGAACGCAGGACAAATTCCGGGTTAATAGGAATCGGGGCTTGTTAAGATAAAGACGGGGCGACATCTGGTCCTCATTGGCGGGAGTCGGTTGCAGAGGCCCCGGCGGGCGGTGGAGACCATCTGGCGGGGCTGCATGGGACGGAAAACTCCGGGCCTCGGGCCCCTTTAAGATATTTGGCTCCAACGCAGGAAACTCTGTCACCCGAGACATCCTGCCTCAACTTACCCCCAGGATGCGCCCGTCAAATTCAACCCTGGCGTTTCCACTTAGCGGAGCCACGTCCGTGAGTCAGTCGATTACCATTTCGGGGAAACAAGTGCACGGTTTGGAGACCCGGCCTCGCGAGTCAAGTGACTAGCCTCTCAAGGGTAAAGGGAGACCTTGAGCGTCCGCGGCCGGGGCATTAAAAGGACGGGCGACGTCGCCCCGAGTTCCCGGGACACAAAATGACAGACGGCCTGACGGGACATTAATAGGCTCCCAGGTTGTCTGACGTGTCGATGTTTAAGACGGACTCGGCCCATTACTTAAGCCATCGAGGTATCTGATTAGGATCGACCGCTCGGTGTCAAAGGAATTCCCATGGATCCTGTGGCCGATGGAGTGACCAGTCCATGGACACCAACTTTTTTTTTTCTTTTTTGCTTTTGAGGAAGATTGGCCCTGACGTAACATCTGCTACCAATCCTCCTCTTTTTTTTTTTTTTTTGCTGAGGAAGACAGGCCCTGCGCTAACTTCTGCTGTCAATCTTCCTCTTTTTTTTTTTCTTTTTGCTGAGGAAGACTGGCCCTGAGCTAACATCTGTGCCCATCTTCCTCTACTTTATACGTGGGATGCCTACCACAGCATGGCGGGCCAAATGCTCCCATGTCCACACCCTGGATCCGCACCGGCAAACCCCAGGCCGCCAAGAATGTGCGCACCTAACCACTGAGCCACCAGGCCGGCCCCATCACCCTAAGCTCAACGTCACTTGTTCTCAATCCTTCTCCGGTGTAGACGGACAAGACAGACGTGCTGAGTGCGTTGGTTGGGACCCCCCCCCCCAAACCCTCAATGCTTCTCCACTCGTCTCCTGAACAGGCCGCCTCTCCACCCTCAGCCACTTCCGTCCACCCCGGAGCATTTTTCAGGATTTCACCCCATTTCCCGTGTTCTCGCAACTTCGCCCGCAGATCGGGCCGTTCCAGGCGTTTGCTTCCTCCAGCTCCCCCCTCCCTCCCTCCCTCCCTCTCTCTCCTTCCGTGGCTCCCGGTCCAATTATCGAGCGTCGGAAGATGAATGGCGTAATTATTTCGCTCGACTTCATTAAATCGGGGCTCATTTCCTGTGGAGTCCGTTTCCCCGTCCAACGGGCTCGGGATCGAGGGCGCCGGGCGGATTCTCTTCGGTGGAATTTCTCTCCCGGCCCCGACCGTCCAACTCGGGGTCGTCTGGTCGTAACTCCCAGGAGGCCGTAGGAAAGGCACTCAGGTGTTTGCGTCGGTCTTTAGAAATCATGCAGGGCCGTGTGCACGGGGGGGTCGCCCTCGGTCTTCACAGGGACCCCGCCGTCTTCCTGGGAGCTGGGAAGACTCGCTAATGCGTCGTGGGCCTGTGCGACCCCAGGAAACGGGGGTGGAGGGTGGGCTGGAGGCCTGGGGACGCGCTGTGACAGGGGAACGCGTCAGGGCCCTTTAAGACAGCGTACGTGTCGGGACGTCCCTGGGCTCACGGGAACGTTGACCGGCTTTTGGAACCGTTGTCGTCACCATCACAGGCATCCTCATCATCACCACCATCATCACCATCATCATCATCACCATCACCATCATCACCATCATCACCATCATCACCATCATCACCATCATCATCATCATCACCATCATCACCACCATCATCATCATCACCATCATCATCACCACCATCACCATCATCATCATCACCATCACCACCGTCATCACCATCACCACCGTCATCACCATCATCACCACCATCATCACCACCATCACCATCATCATCATCACCATCATCATCACCATCATCATCATCACCATCATCACTATCATCATCACCATCACCATCATCACCATCACCATCATCATCATCACCATCATCATCATCACCATCATCACTATCATCATCACCATCACCATCATCATCATCACCATCACCATCATCACCATCATCATCTCCACCACCATCACCCTCGGCTCCTCTGTGCCCGAAGAGATTACTGAAATCTCAGGTCCCTGGTGTGTTTGTGAAAACCTTGGTGTCGATCGATGCAGCTAAATACCATCCTCTCCCTTTTGCTGTTCCGAGGAGTCTGGACTGAACCCCGTGCACTTTCCCTCATTTTATCTGATTATTGGGAGTTTTCTGCATTATTTTCGGTCATATTGGGTCGGTCTCGTGTGTCTTTTCAGTCTTCAGTTTGGAATCTTGACCTCCGCACTTTTCCGCATCGTGTTTCTATGATTTGTTTCGTTCCGTCTCTCTCTTTGTTTTCTCCTTTGCGGGTTCCTCATAGAACCGCCTTGACCTGATTCGCTAATTTTCCATATTTATCGTTTCTTCTTTAATCTTGTCCATCTCATTCTTCACTTCCTTTTGCCTTTTTCCCCCTTTTTCATTCTCTATTTCTTTCAAGGGCACCGTCTGTTTTCTTTATTTGTTCTTGTCATTCTTCTAGTTTCATAATCATTTTCTATAGCGTTTATATTATTTCAAGTTATCTTCTGAGTCCAAAAACTGTGTTTATCACACATGCACAAGCTTTTGGGCATCATTTCCTTTTTTTAAATTGTTATTATTTTTATGATTTTGTATCTGACCCCTCCGGGGACTTCCCAGGAGTGGAATCCTGTAGAATTTGTCCTCTCGTTTCTGGCTGACTTCCCCGAGCATCATGTCCTCAAGGTCCATGCATGTTATTACCTGGGTCAGAATGTCCTTCCTTTTTCCTGGCTCAGTAATATTCCACTGTATCGATGGACCACATTTTCGTTATCCATCCTCCTGTCCATGGACCCTTGGGCTGTTCCCACCTTTTGGCTGCTGTGGAATGGCGCTGCTGCGAACAGGTGCGGACGAGCCTTCTCTGCTTTTAGGGGAAAATCGGGAGAGATGACAAAATAGGGGCCCTGAATGCAAAAAAAAAAAAAAAAA